>NC_133620.1:364018886-364313886 GCF_048593235.1 Sminthopsis crassicaudata
GAGGGAGGACGAGTCGGCTGGCTTGCCCGGTCGGTCCTCGCCTCTCCGCTATTAAGGTTAGGTACGGCTGGTCTTTTTAATTCTCCCCGACCCCCTCACACCTTCGGGAGCCTCCCCCTCCACCCCGCCCCAGCGATCCCTGCCCTTGAGATCCTGGGAACTCGGAGTGCTCTTCTGCCGCTTCCCTCGCCTCGCGCTCCAGCCCGCAGGATCCGGGCAGGATGGATCGTTAGGTGTTAGTGCGATCCGCGCGCGCGCGCGTCTCTGTGTGTGAGTGTGTATGTGTGTGTGTATCTGTATTTGTGTGTGCGGGTGCGCATCTGTCCCGTCGGTTGATGTGTGTGTGTGTGTGTGTGTATGTGTGCGCGCGCGCGAGTGTGTGAGTGTGTGTATGTGTATATGTGTGTGTATGTGCGCGCGCGCTGGGATTGTTGGGGGTGGTGGGAGGAGGGCGGGAAGGGGGCCGCACCAGGCTGCGTGACGTCACCGGGATTGGTTACACGACGTTCTAGAACTCCGCCCCACGTGCGCCGGGGGAGGAGGAGGAGGAGGAGATGGGGGTGGGGAGAGGGAGGGGGTGAGGTGAGGATGGGGGGGGAGGCAGGGGAGGAGTGGGGGGGTGAGAAGGAGCTGAGCTGAGCTAAGCTGATCCCACGTGTGACGGATCTCGCTGCTTCCCCGGCTCCGTCTCTCTGTGAGATTCGGTGTAGCTCGGGAGGGGGGGGAGGAGGAAAAGGAGGAGGAGGAGGAGGGAGATCTTTGGGCTTGTAGCTGGCCGCTGCTCTGCTCCGATCACTGTGGGGCTTAATTTTTTGGGGTGGGGGGGCGGGGGGGGCCTCAGATATGGAGGCAGATGGGAGCCAAGCCACCTCTGGAAGCCCTAACGACTCACAGCACGACCCTGGGTAAGTTTCCCACCCCCTTCCCACCACCACCTCTCGGATTGTTCCCCTTGCAACGGAGACGACCATGCATTTTGTAGGACGTCTTCTCCCCCCTCCCCTCCTCCACCTCCACCTCCACCCCCGTGGAAGTTCCACACCTTTGTTTGATTGCATTTCGCTGTAACCTTCCCCCCCACCCCACCTCCCAGTTCTCTCCTCCCCCCCTCTTCCTTTTAGCTTTTGTAAGTTACACGTCAAAATGGCCGATCTGACATCTGTGCTCACTTCTGTTATGTTTTCTTCCTCTAGTAAAATGTTTATCGGTGGCCTGAGCTGGCAAACCTCACCAGGTAAGGGAGGAGGGGAGGGGGGAGTCTAGGACCCCCCCTTCTTGGCTTCTTTATTGCTCTTTGTTATCCCAGTGCAGACCCCCCCTACCCCCCGCCATTGGCTCCCCACTTCTCCTGTGCAAGGTTATTTTTTTAAATAGCAAATCCTTTCCGAGCCCTCTATTCGACCTCTATTGCTGTATTTTTCCTTGTGTGTGCAAGAAATGCAAAGAAAGAAAGAAAGAAAATACTACTTTTGGTTTTTGTCAGTGATCAAAATTTGCATTGCTTTTTCTTTCTTTTTCCACACCTTACCCCCACCCCCCCATCCCGTCTCTCTCTCCACAGATAGCCTTAGAGACTATTTTAGCAAATTTGGAGAAATTAGAGAATGTATGGTCATGAGAGATCCCACCACCAAACGCTCCAGGTAAAATGATCCCCTTTGAATTTGTTTTTATTTAGAACAAAGTTAAAGTTTTATTTTGGGGGTGGTTGTGGAAGTATCAATGGGATAGAATGGGTGGTGGTGTCTTGTTTTGTTTTGTTTTTCTCTGAATGCCCCTGCATTGCCTCTTCCCTGTCCGGCCTCGCTCCCCTCCTCCTAAATTATTGGTGGTCGATCATATGGAGTTAACTCCGGGAGAGATGTTGGCTTTATATTATATTTTCTTCACCCCCTTTTTCGCCTCTAGAATGACGTTTTGCAGCATCCACTTTGCAAATAGTTTAAACGTCTACAGACACAGACACATACAGAGGCACAGACACAGACAGACACACATAAACACAGATTTCCACTTCGCCCATGTTCCCCGTTCCCCAAGTCTTGAACCTCTTCCGTGGAAGGTGAATCTCAATTGCCCTGCATGCTTTGGTATAAAACAAAGCATTAAGGGGAGGAGGAGGAGAGGAAACGGAGGTGGCAAATGATTGGAGAGGCTGAGCGATTTCTAAGTTACCTCTGCGCTCCCTCCCTTCGTTCCTCCTTTGACCCTTAATACCCCTCCCTAACCCCCAATCTCGCGCCCCCCCCCCCCCCATTTCTGGATGGCTGGGGAGAGTAAGTGGAATGGCTGGGGGAGGGGAACCAGCGGGGCGGGGTAGGAAGGAGGGAGAATTTTGCTCCGATTTCCAGGCTGGGGTTCATTCATTCTTGCCTTTTTCTTTAAAATAGTCTTTTCTTTTTTTCTCCCCCCGCCCCCTCCTCTTTGTTTTATTGCAGAGGCTTCGGTTTCGTCACGTTTGCCGACCCAGCAAGTGTAGATAAAGTATTAGCTCAGCCCCATCATGAGTTAGATTCGAAGACGGTATGTTTTTGTTGCTGTTCGCTCTCTTTCTGCTACGTTTCCGACTATGACAGGCTCATTTAAAGAGACAGCGTCCTTTTTCAGGATGTGCTTGGAGTTCTGTGTAGGTTGCAGGGAGAGCTTGCAAAGTGGGCATAGAAGTTCACTTTGGGGAGGGACTAGCTTTTAGTCTGTGGTTTCTAAATTTCTCAGCTGCAGTCCTGGGGATTTGAGGGCAACATTGGAGGTCCTTATGGGGGACTTTTTATATACTGAAGAGTTGCTTAAAAAAAAAAAAAACCTCATAACTTCAAGCTGGAGCAAAGCAACTTTTCTTTGTCAACTAGCAAGGCACATGGTACTACTGGCTGAAGAGAGAGATTCCCTTTGGGCGGGTTTCTGGAAGGCAGAGCTTTATTCTTCATTCAATGGTCACTGCACGGGAATGAGGGAAAATCCTATTTCCTAGGTATTCTCCTTTTTTTCCGTGCTAGAACCTCCCATTGAAGAATCACCCCAAGAGTGATTTAGTTTTGGAAGGGATAGAATAGAGAAACTAGAATATCCCTTCTCCGGGATTGCTTTAAAGCTTCACCTCCAGATGGTGTGATAAAGCCTTAGATTTTGAATGGATTTTTTTTTTTTCTTGTCACATCAAACACTTTCAGTGTGGGTCTGGATACTTATGTTTGAATTTGAAGCCTTCTAGACCAGAGTGAGTGAAATGATTCAAGCAGAGGTCAGGCATGAAATTGGCCCATTGTCTGAACTGGGAGGGGAAAAGATGGTTAGATTATAATTCCTTGGTGGAAAATAAGTTGGTTTGGGTGATTTGTTCATTTGGTTTTTAGTCGGAAGGGGGAGGTGGGAAGGAAGGGAAAGTGTCCTTTAAACTGTTTTATGTACAATAAATGATGCTGGTTAGTCCATTGCCCACCCTCCAGGAAAGCTTCTGATAATTTTAATATTGCTGCATCAACCAGTAGCATGAAGGTGACATTGAGATTTGATATTGGGGCGTGGATGTGAGAGATTTTATTTCTATCACCTTATACCTAAGGTGATAGAAAGAACATTTGGTCAGGGGTTAGGGGGCCTGAGCATAGCCATTAACTGACCCTGTGACCTTGGGCAAGTCCCTTAATCTTATCTATAAAATAAGGAGTTGGGGTAAAATTATTTCTCCTCAGCATAAAATAGTCCTAAGGCAAAATCAAACATGAGAAAGCTTTCTGGCATTGTCAAATTTACTCTCCAGTTTTGACCCTAATTCAGATTAGAGAGAAATCACTTTAATGTATTTCTCATCTTTCTCCTTTTAATTTTTCTACTAATTTTGCTGAATATCCATTCATTCTAGGAATAATTATTTGTGATATGATCACTGGATCGTGTGTCCAAAGAATATCATTCTCGGAAGCCCCCTCTCTCCTTTCACTTCTTTCACTCCCCTAATAATATTTGGGCTAGATATTTTAAAGATAGTAAAAAAAAAAAAAAAAAAAATGAAAAAGTATTTTGAAACAGATTCCAGGAATTGATTTTAGCTTTTTTCCCCTTATTCTTTATTCTCCAATCTCCAACACACCCTTTACCCCTCACCCCAAGAAACATAAATGTTATTTATGTGGGGAATATGATCCATCATAGAGTAGGCTAGAGCTGTGGTGGGTAAGCAAACCCTATCTGGAGTAAGATACAAATCAATTACTTTCTCACTCATTCAGTATTTGTAGCCATGTTTCAGTCACTGTTATTTAGTATAACATAGCATTTGACTTTGTTTCAACTCAGCGCAGGAGGCGGTTGGTTTATTGACATGGAAAAGAGGATCTTGTTTACAGTTACGTTTAAAGTTTTATTTAGGTAACGGCTATTCGTTTCAAAAATAGTATCCTAGTCATTTCCTAGAGGACTTGTAGATACAGTAAGTAGAACTGTACCTAACTAACTCACATTTTTAATTTTTTGGTAGTTTAAAAAAAATAGTTGACAGGGATGTGCAAAAGGTACGGATTTGCCATGGTCACCTCAGATAGCCGTCAGAAATACCTGCGGCCTGTATGAAGTTTCCCCAGTGAAGGGAGAAAATTGTGCTAAACCAAACTGATCTTATTTTGACCTACAGTCGTTTTGACTTGGATTATGAGAATTGATTTTGGAAATTAACATTGTCATATAATTTTTTTCTTTCTCTTTAATTTTTCTTTTTCTTTTTTCTTTTTCTTTTTTGATGATGGGAGGATGGTCTTGTCCCTTTCCTGCTCATGGAATCATCATCCCTTTCTTCCCCGAATCCCACCTCATGCCTTTCATTCTCTTCATTTTAGCTCCTTTTCTTTTTTTGAGTATAACTTTAATTTTTGCATTTTGACATGACGGTCTGAAACCAGTTTTTTTTTAAATTGGTTATTTCTTTTGAATAAGTATGTACCTGTCTTACAATTTGTTTGGCAGAATGGAAAATCCACACCTGTTGTATTTCTCTGGTAGACAAATATCTAGTCATTGATGGATCTGTTGGTAGATACATTCGTCATGTTAATCTTTATGAAAGGATAGTTTTTTAGAAAAAAATTTTTTTTTTTGCTTAAAAAAAACATAGAATCTCTCATTTCTCAGGCATATGTTTTAAAATAGGGTAATATAAGCTAGAACCTGTCTTACTTTTAGTACAGTTTTAAAGGCATTTTAATAGAGTAGTTTAAGTAAGTAGGTTTTTGTGACATTTAAACTATTACTAGGAGAGCATCATGTTACATCACTACCAAGGTGAGGTGAGTCAGTGAAAAAAGAAACTGAATTGCTCTTTTTCTTGGTGTGTGTGGGGGGAGACAAAATCCCTTGTTAAAGTTTCGACTTTTTTTTTTTTTTCTTTTTAGCAGAACTAAATTGGATTCAGACATTCATTTTTAAAAAGCAATATTTTTCATATAAAAGCCAAAGCTTCAGAATAAGTAACTTGTAGCAATATTCATTTCACCCTCTTATGATAACTATACCCAGAGATTCATGATATTTAAAAGCAGAAGGAAAACTAGCCATGGAAATACTTTCCCCCCTTTCCTTCTTCCTTTATCCTCAGTCTATCAGATAAAATCCACTCTTCCTGTCCTATGACCTAAAAGGTTTTGTGGTCATTTTCTAACTTTAAAAAAAAAATCCTTATTGTGTTAGATTCTCCAAGTATCTAATCTGTATGATTTGAGTAATTTTTTTTTAACTAAATAGAAAAAAGCTTTTGAATTTTGATGGCCCCCCATCCCCCAAGTCCAGTTTCAGGTAACATAATGAGACTTACTTTTTACTATTCCTGTAACTGGCTTTTATCCTGAATTTACCTTCCTGATTCATAGAAAGGTAACTTCTTTCTACCCCACCCTCATGAAAGGATCTCTGGTTTTTAAATGCCAGGTGTGTTTACCTGGTGTAGTGTTTTAGATATTTGTTTTGTTTTCCCATGTCAGGCTTTGAAGACTCATTTTAAAAAATGCAGTTATAAATTTAAAAAATGAATAATTTCATTTATATTTCCTTTTGGATGTGTTCTTTCTTTTTGGAATCCCTCTCCCTCCCTTCCTGTTTTATTTATTTGGGTGGAGGAAGGGCAGGATATGAGAAATCACAAATTATTTAAAGCTAGAAGAAGCTTTAAATTTAATTTGCAGGTTATAATTTTTTAAACCCAGATAACATTCCCATTTTTTTCTCCCAGCAGTGTGCCACAGATGAGAAAGTAGGTAGCATTTAATATTCAGTGTTGACTTGAGGAAAAACCCTTGCCTAAATAATTAATAGCAAATAATATCTTGTTTATTAAGAGAATTACAGTTTGAATACTCAGTTTATGGAAAAGATCAATGTATTTCTTAGTTTTTTCCACAGTTTAGCTGGGTCAAAGTTCAGGGTATTTGTGAGTTGCCTAGGAAGATTGTAAAATGCTGATTTGCAAGCCTGAGAAATGAGTGATTTATAATTAGGTGCTTTTTTTGGCATTTTTCTTTTCTTTTCTTTTCTTTTTAAAATGCAACATTAACTTCTTCCTCCCTTTTTTTCCCCCTCAGATCGACCCCAAAGTTGCATTTCCTCGTCGAGCACAGCCCAAGGTAAGTCAGGAGGGTCAATAGGAGGATTTTGGGCACATAGAGAGTTGGTGCAGTTTGGGTTTCAAATGGAGAATTATTGCTAATGAAAGCTTTTGAAAGCCCAAGCCTATGGTGTCTTAAAGGTGTCAGCATATGTTCATGTAAGTACAGGAGAATGGCTTTATGTGTCTGATTTAACTGGCTTGAAGTAGTTTCCCTGGTGCTTGATTGGGGGCGAGAAGTGGGAGGTAGAAGAGAGTGAGTGTCTTGGTCAGGAGCTTCAGCCAGTGTCCTGAGTGTATCAGCATCATGTTCAAGTGTAACTCAGATGGCATTGGAGACTAATTGTAGTACCTTTTTAGATGGGATATTTGTTTTTGTTTTTGTTTTTTTGAGCACTGCTTGGAGAGTTCCTGGGCTATCCCTACTTTATCCTGAAGAACTTTAGTTAGTTGCATGTCGCCTCTTCAGAAAATAAATGTTAAGAGCTGCACAGGCCTTTTGGACCTTAGAAAGGTGATAATGAATGTATTGGTTTCAATCTGATTGGATAATGTTACACTCTGCTTATAGGCTATCCTTGGAAACTGTGTGTGTGTGTGTGTGTGTGTGTGTGTGTGTGTGTGTGTGTGTGTGTGAGAGAGAGAGAGAGAGAGAGAGAGAGAGAGAGAGAGAGAGAGAGAGAGAGAGAGAGAGAGTGTGTTCGTGCGAGTACAAGTGTGCTCGTACTCTTGAGTACATGCCAGTCCCTGGGCAGAAAAGTTTTGAAATGTAACCTTGTACAAGTAGTGCTAGAGTAGCTGCTTGAAGGACTGAGACAAGACTTGACTTTTCCATGAGTACATATGTAGGGCACCTTCCCCCTCATCCCCCCACCCCCTTCTATTTAAAAGTAGTTTTCAGATTGCCAAGTTAGAAGGGGAAAACACTTCATTTCATGTGACGGCAAAAACAGGGATTTGATTTACATATTGAATGGAAAAATTTCCTAAACTTTTCCTTCTCTATATGTGATTCAAAGAGTGTGTGTGTATGTGTGTGTGTGTGTGTGTGTGTGTGTGTGTGTGTGTGTGTGTGTATACGTGTACATACACGTGCACTGTGTTTTTGGAGCTCCATTGGTAGAAAGAAAAAAGTTGAGACTTCTGATTGTGAGCCAGAAGGGAAGGGACTAAGGAGCAGCGAGCAGACAAACTCAATTTGTTTCTTTAGGCAGAGTCTCCCAGGAGCTGGGGAACATTTTATTAGTGTGTGGAGAGGCATGGTTTTGCACATTTAAAATCCACCCAGGAAAAATAGTTGGTTGGCATGTGGTATGATGGCTTAAGGACTGCATGTATGAAGTAAGATAGATGCTGGTACTTTTTTTTTTTTTAAATGTTATTTGTATTGTAAAGGAATTAAACTAAGCAAAAATAGCTAAATGTTTTTCTCCCTGCCTCAAGATAGTCTTCAGTTTGAGTGAATACTAATTAGTGAAGAGCAAGGTTATTTCTGTTCTCATCAAAAGGTTTGTACTGTAAGGTTTTATGGTTTTGGGATTAGGCCATTGGATTAGAGTTGCACTCCAGACTGTGTGGCCCAGAATTTCAGGAGTCCAAATAGAATTAGCAGTATTTCCTGCCTTTAGTTGAATTGCTTTTTCTCCATAAACGTGGATCTTCAAATTTCCAGGTTACCCATTTGATTGCTGAGAGCTAGGGTCAGATTACTCCCGAAGGAAACTGGAAAAAAAAATCTCTGACTCTAACCCTGGGTGGCCTTTGTTTTCCCCTCCCCCTATACTCTCTGTTTTTCTTCTTTTGTGTGTGTGAGAGAGGGAGATAGAGACACACACACACACACAGAGAGAGAGAGAGAGAGAGAGAGAGAGAGAGAGAGAGAGAGAGAGAGAGAGGGAGGATAAGGTCATTTACTTTCATAAAAATACAATAGGTTGCTTGGTTTTTCAGTGACCCACTTCTGGACCTGGATGAGAGGTAGTGTTTTTTCTGGCTCCTGAAATAGCTGTACAAATGTTCTCCACATATGTAGTATATTTATAATTGAATTGTTGGACCCTAAAACCCTCTCTCTGAAATTGACAGTTCTTCTTGGGATGTCATTCATCAGGGAAACTTCACAAATCCCTTTTTTATATGATATCATCTCACTATGTCTTACTTTGCCAGTTTCTTTTACTAGACCTCCTCAAGATAACTTTTTCAAATGTGTCCATTTTTACAAAACCCTAATGAGGTGAGAGAACAAGTGACAAGGATCTATGAGTATTCTTTTTTTCTAGAGTGAGAATGTAAAAGGTAGAGCAGAGCGATGTGACTTATAGTATGGTTCACTCAATTCGTACAATTCCCTTTCTTTCCTCAGTTATTTCTTCTTTTATCTGCTACAGCATTAAGATCCTTCATTCAATTCAAAAAATATTTATTAAACACATATAACATTTAAAGTTCTTTGCTACTCTCTGCCCACACAAATATAACATGAAAAACATTTCTTGCCCATGCTTGCTTCTCATTGAAGGGTGGGACACAGCAATAGATAGCTAAGTAAATACAAAGAATGTACAAGAGAATACAAAGTAATTTCAAAAAGGAGAGAGTTAAGGAGGAATGACAAAGTTCTCACATGACTAGTAGTCTCTGATCGGTGCCTTGAAGGAAACTACCCTTGCAAGAGGTAGAGAAAAGGAGGGGAGTATATTCCAGATGTATGGGGTGAGAGGGATGGACACCTGTACAAAGACCAGAATTAGAGATGGAATGTCATATAATGGACCCATTCATTAAAACAAAGTCTCCAATGGGGAGTACCATAAAGGAAGACAAGGAAAGTCATTAGCAGTCATATTATGAAAGGCTTTAAATACCAGACTGAAAATTTGGGGGCTTGGTCACTAAGATGTGTCAGAATCCCAGCCGGAAGGGACTCCAGAGAGATCAGAGAGAGATCTAGGTCAATCCATACTTGATCAAGAATTCTTTTTCTGCAACTTAGGTTAATAATATTCTGTTGGCAAAGTGAGTTTGGGAGGAATATAGAATTTCGAGCATTATACTTTTTTCTTCCTTAATAAGGCTTTTGGTTATTTAAGAATTGTAAAGTTGGGGATAGACGTTAACTACTGGTCTTCACTGGATGTCAATGTATTTCAGTTCATTGTGACAGAGGGGCCAGGATTTAGACTTGTGTTTCTGGTCCAGCTCTGGTACTTCCTTGTTCTACACCTTTGGATGGATGATGCCATATTTCCAGATCTTGATTTCCTCATTTGTGAAATGGGGAAAATTATACTTTTATGGTCTCCTCCCTGGTAGTTTTGAGGAAAATGCTGTTGAAATATGAGCCATCGATTCCAGAATCTCTTTGGGTGGTTTGTCCAACTAATGCTAAGCAGAGGACTTCTCTGTAAAGGGGTTCAGGCAAGATGGCAGGGAGAAAGTATAACTTTACACTGAAAAGAATAGTGGCAGCCAAGAACAGATTTAATATTTGTCCTGTCATAATATTCTTTAATGCATTTTATAAATAAAAATCTGTTTTGATCTGCTTTTTAATGAGTTGCTGAATTAAGGATTTTGAATTCAGCTGTTCATTTATCCCCATAGTGTAGGAAATGATCAGCTTCTACAGCGGAAAAGTACAGTTGGATTTTATTAACTAATTATGAGGGTCAAGTCTTCAGAGGCTGCTGGACACTAATTACCTCAGTCCATTTTGATGAGGATGTATGTCTGTTCCACAGACTCATCTTTCTCTTAAGGATGTTTTCTCTCTCTCTCTCTCTCTCTCTCTCTCTCTCTCTCTCTCTCTCTCTCTCTCTCTCTGTCTCTCTCTCTCTCTCTGTCTGTCTGTCTCTCTCTCTCTCTCTCTCTAGTTCTCTCTGTATATTTCCCTCTGTGTTTCTCTCTGTCTCTCAGTTTGTCTTTCTTTCCTTCTGAATGGAAACTCTCTTGTCAACCGATAAATGTTTTATGGTTTGAAAAATCTGTGAAACTGGGATTGGAAGATACAGTTGTTTCCTTTATTTCTCTGTGTGCCTGGGCCATGGAAGAGTCTTTACTTTTTCCTTATTATGGAAGGAAGGAACTTTAGTGTTGGAACTGCTTACTATATCCTGTAGCTATCTATGCCTCACAATGGAATGTAAACTTTTTGAAGGCAGAGATGAAATCTTTTGCTAGCTTTTTGTTGCTGGATTCTGGATGATTAAGTTTTAAGGAGATGAGACTTGTTTAATTAATTTAATTAAATTAGATGAGACTAATTTAATTATTTTACATATATATATACATATGTGTCTTTTTTATTTACATATATTGTATATATCTTTTGTGTATGTATGTATGTCTTTTTATTTATGGATGTATATGTCTTTTTAATTTATGTGTATATTGGTATGTCTTTTTATGTGTTATTAATTATGTATGGATGTATGTATTGTGCACGTATGATATATGTATTGCTCTAGTAAAGGCAGGGTGCTTGAGGACAAGGAACGTTTTATTTTTACTTTAGTTCACCAGTGCATAGTGTGATGACCATCAATTTAGATGCTCATTAATTGCTTGTTTTTAAATTGAATTCTTTCTTCTCTATAACTCATCTGTCATAGAATCAGGCTATTTGTCAGGGAAGGGATCTTGCTTGGGTCATCCTCTTTTTTTTTTTTTTTTCAGATGGAGAAACTTGTTATTCTGAGAGATCATTTAGGGAGTTAGTGAAAGAACTAGTACCAGAACTCAGCTTTTCAACAGGTATTCTTAAGAAATACTGAATCAGAAAGCTCAGTGTTTCTGGGATCTCTCTACTGTATCTATGCTTTCCCTACTGTTATTATTCCCTCCAGTGACACAGATTGCAACTCATTCATGCCTGTTCTTCACCATTAGATTATTATCTAAGTCTTCTCACAAGTTCACTATAGGTATTTCATCCAACATGGAGATTGAGGCCTTTTTCATTATCAGTAGTGTATTTGCATTGCCCACCAGTTATCCCCTGCTCTTGTCATGTGGCCAATCCTTCTTCAGTCATGTTTTCCTATTGCTATCCAACATGGTACAGTGGGGAAATGCTACATTTGGAGTTGGAGGAGCTAAGTTTGAATCCCAACTCTGCAACTTAGTATATAAAGAAGTTTCATTCCTATGGGTTCAAGTTTTCTCTTCTGTAAAATGTGGAGATTGGACTAATTGACCTCTTTTAGCTTGAAATTTATGATCCTATGATCCTTTAACCTGAGGTTGCTTTTTTTTTTTTTTTTTTATGATTCCTTATTTTTTAAATGTCACAGCTTGCCCTCTCACCATATACCTCTTTCTGCATTTTGTATGATAATCATTTTTAATTTCTTAGAGACAGGTGTTCTGTGACTCATAGTGGCATGCTGCACAAAATACTGGACCCAAAGTCAGGAAGGCCTGAATTCAAATTTAACTTCAAATACCTACTAGCAGTGTGACGCTAGGCTAGTCACCTAATCTTTGCCTCATTTTCGTTTTCTGTAAAAATGGTGGTAATGTGATAGTACTAACCTCCCAGGGTTGCAGTGAGGATCAAATGAGATAATACTTGTGAAGCATTTTGCAAACCTTAACATACTATTCAAATGTTAGCTGCAATTATTATTATAATTATAATCATTATCATTATTATCATTATTACTCCAGAGTGGTGTACATGCGCATTTTTAATGGTCTACTATAAATGACTCTGATTGACTTCTGTATTTGGTTCTTTCACTCTCCCCCTTGAGTTCATTCTTTTTTTGCTGTGTGGTGTGCGATTTAAAACATCATAGAGTTTGGGATTAGAAAGAAACTGTTTACTTACAGAACTTCTGAAAGACGTCACTAAGTAATAAAGGAACTATCTCCCCTGAATTCATTGGAAGAAGGACCCAAACTCAAGTGAGCTCTTATCTTGGCTATGACCTGCAGCAAGAGTTCCTTCTTTAAAGGATTATTTAAATTTATATTTATATATAACATATAATATACAAGTAAAGCAAGAGATTTCAAATCCTGTAACTACTACCACCTCCCTGTGCAACCTTAGATAAGGCAACTCTCCTGACATTAATACCTGTCATTCTCCATTGTGCCTCCCTAACTATTTATCTTGGGGCTTCAATACAGAACCATCATATGTCTAGACCCCCAAATATATATCACCAAATTCTTTCTGGGAACTAAAGACTTAGGAGCAAGTCAACCAATTTGACTCTAGAAATGCCAGTTGAAGAGTATGTACCATTGAAAGTAACTGTGTGTGATCTTAAGAAAGTCATGTACCCACTCTGTGACTCACTTTTCCCATTTGAAAAATGGAGATGCCCTTGTAGGGTTGTTGCAAATATAGGATAACATACAAGCAAATGCAATACAAATATAAGGGGAATTGCAATACAAGTATTGCATATTATAAGCAGTTACCTCAATAAGGGAAAGGACCTATCCTAAAAGCAAAACCTGAATGAGCTTACTTTCCCTATCTAAATACGATTCTTTGATTTTAAGATGAAGATCATAGACCTCCTCTAGAGAAGCAAAGCTCTTTTACTCTGAAATTCTTTGTAGCAGAAAAGGAAGAGTCACTCACACACACACACACACACACACACACACACACACACGACTCTTCCTGTGGTCAGAGAGAGTTGGGCAAAAGGAATCTCGTATAGGGTATCATTCCCACCTTGGGTGACTTCCTTGAAGTGGTATCTATTTATCATTATATATTCTGCATTATTAAATCCAGCAACCTGGATTCAATGCCTTAGAAACAGACAGTGTTTACATCCCAAGAGGCAATTGAAAGAGTAGTGGATTTAGAGTTGGAGGATCTGGGTTCAAATTTCACCTTTGCCACTTGGTATCTCTGTGAACTCAAATAAGTCACTTGTATTTAATTGCAAATTATACAATTGAACAATGAGGGGGATAGGACTATTCCTTCCATTTCTTTAACTGTGATATCCCCATTTAACTGGATCTGGTATATTTAGCTATCCACATCCATCCGCAAGGAACTATATGGCATAGAGAGCATTGGTCCTGGAGCCAGTAGACCTGGATTCAGATCTGACCAATAATAATAGTAACATTTCTATATTTGCTTTAAGATGTGCAAAGCACTTTACAAGTATTATCTCATTTCATCTTTATAACCTCGGAGATAACTGTCATAATCCCATTTTACAAATGAAGAAACTGAAGTAGACTGAGGTGAAATGACTTTCTTAAGTTCACAAAGATAGTAAATGTCTGAGGCTGAATTAAATTCAGGTCTTCTCAACTCTGCGTCCATTGTTTGTCTTCTGTGTCACCTAATAGTTGCTAATTATTTATTAGTGTGTGAATGTATATAATTAACTTCCTGGAGTCTCAGTTTTCTCATCTGTAAAGTAGAAGCAATAATAATTGCCCTACCTATTTAACAGGCTTGTTATGAGGAAAGAACTTTGTAAATCTCAAGGAACCTTGACTTATTATTATTGATCCATTCATTCAAAAAATAGTGCCCTACAACATGATAAGTGCTTGATACATTATGTTTGTTACCTGATTGACAGTTTTGAGTTCCTGCTGTATACAGAGCCCTGGGCAATACAAAGATGCCTAAGTCTGTAAATTTCCTCCTGGAAGTTAGAGTCAGTAGAGATAAGAGACATAATCACAATGAATTACAATTAGGCGATTAATGCCAGTAAAGGGCTCTAAAGAGAAAGTCCACAGAATTTTAGAGGAAGGAGAGCTCACTGTTTCTTGGTAGTGGTAGTAATGATCTGGTTGGAGGAAGGCCTTGTAGGGTAGATGTGTTAGAAATAGACTTGAGAGGAAAGATAGGATTTTGAAGCTGGAAATGAAGGGCATACCAAGCAGTGGGCACAAGGAGGCAGGAGAGTATTGGAACATATTTAGGAAAAGGGTAATAGTTTGCTATGGATAAAGTTCAGGGTGTTTGTAAGAGAATAGTCACGCTAGAAAAGTAGCTTAGGACCAAATGGTAGAGGACATTGAATATCAGACTAAAAATGAGTAGTTGGGATTTTATTAAGCAGGCTATGAGAAGCCATTGTGTGTATTTGCCGCAGCTTTGAATGGAATTGAACTTTTCGAGGTTTACATTGATGGTACATCATGGAATGCCTAGGAAGTTGAGCCTTCCTTCTGAACTGTCATCTCTGGACTTTAATTTTTTCATTTGCAAGATGAGGAAATTAGACTTGACTTATAAGAATCCTTTTAGCTCTAAACTGATGACTCTCTGAGGTCTGTGGTGCCAAAAGTGGGAGATTCTAGAATCAATATGTCACTACCTAAGACAATTCGATAGGGCTATTTCCAACCCTGTCATCTACATATATTCCTTTGGTTCACCTGTATCCAAAGGTGACACTGTTGCTGAGGCACGTGGTTTGGTTTGTTCCTCTCCTCTCCCCTTCCCCGAATATGAATTGGTTTTCTTGGACACATCTGTATTGTCAGCCAGCCACACTTCCAGCCAGTGGTATACAGTTCTGAGACAGCTGGCTAGCATTTCAAGTCCCAGTCTGTGGCTGTGAAACAGAGCAAAGCTGACTGGCTCACATGGGTTCACAGATGGTGCCCGTGACCTTGGTCTTTATTAAGAAAAAAAAAAATCCCATTTATTCACCAGCCACAGATTCATACTTTTCAGGTGACTCTTATGCTTGCCATGTCCCATTCTGACCTTTGGCCATATGCAAGGCAACCTCAGAGTTCTTTTTTCCTAAATATTTGTTCTTCTCCCATTTTGTCTCCCCTCTCTTTTCCTTCTACAAGTGATTATTACCCAGAATTAATTATGAAACATTTTTGTCTTCTCTTCTACATCCTCAGTGTTGTATCCCAACCTCTAAGTTGGCTGAATAATGATCCTGCCCATACTTATGTCAGGACACAGATTTTGCTTTGCCTCTGTATCAGTTGTTAGCTGGTGACCATTTCGTCAGAATATACCATCACAGACTGAGCTCAGAAGATCTGCTTTCACAGGGCAGGGTGTTCTTAGTGACCCAAATGGGAGTTGACTCTTCTTGTCTTTCTTTACATTGAGGTAGAAAAGGAAGGAAGAGGAGAAAGAGCCTTTAATGTTTCTATTTTGGGGTTCTTTTCCTCTATGTATATTTTGTATATGTTTATTTATGTATATAGTGTCTCCCTTTAGGGTGTAGCCCCTGACCAGATCAGGGATTATTTCCACTTTTTCTTTCCACTCCCATTACTTGACAGCAACTGAAGGCCTGATGCTTATGAAGTAATTATTAAATACTTGTTGATTGATGAAAACTTGAGTAACCTTTTCTCTCTCTCTAACCTTGAGGATCTGTTTGACCTGCCTACAGACAAGTGGTCATAGATCATATCTAGAGCTGAAAGGGACCCAGTAGTTTTCTAGTTTAGCTTCCCCCATTTTAATAAATGGGGAAAGAGAGGTCTAGAAATATAAGGTGACTTTTTTGAGGTCACATGGGAAGGAAATAGCAAAATCAGGAATGGAATCAGAGTTCATTGATTTCAGATCTGGCTCTTTGTATTGTAGCATATTCCCTCCCTCACTTTCTCTGGAGATTGGGAGCTAAAGTTGGAAACAGCACCTCTGTGCTGGTGAGGCTTCCAGGCTAAAGTTGTTTCTCTCCTCAATAGTTGGTCTTTATCTGCCTAGGGGTAGGTCCACTAATGACTGATCTAAAACCATCAAATTCATTTATTTGTCACTGGCCGTGACAGGCAAGTTAATCCTAATGGATTCTTTTTTTAGCCTTTTGTCTGGGAAGAGTTTCTCCCAGATGTCTCCAAATCTAAGGCAGTAAAGAAGCATATAACTTTTATGGCAGTGGAGGATGTAAAAAATAAACCGGGTGGGGGAGGTCCATATGTGAGTCTGTGTGTTCAAGAGATGCTTGAATTTAGGTTGAGGTGAGAGGGAGGGTACTGAAAAGGGCCAGCTCATGAAGAGATTTTTTTTTTCCTTTAGAAATTCATTCAGCACCACAAATGGCTGTTTCAATTTCAATTATGTGAGAAATTCAAAGCTTTGGAAATATCTAATAAAATGTGCTTGATGATGCAGTCTAGGGAGAGAGACCTTCTTTCTCTCCAGAAAGGTGTAAAAAAAATCCTGGGGTCAAGGGATTCACTTTCTTTCTTCCTTGGGCCTCTTTTCCTTTTAGTGTTTGCATTTTTATTGTTTTAAGGGAAGAAAAAAAATTCAAGACCCTAGCTTTCACCAAAATGACTTTATTTTTTCCTGAGTCCTTGCAAATAGACTGATTGCAATCTAGTAGCTGTTTTCTTCTTGTCAGTGTTGCCACATTGTAAACTAATTTCAAAGCTCTGTGTGTGTGTGTGTGTATGTGTGTGTGTGTGTGTGTGTATGTGGTGTGTTAAAGACACAATGCTTAAAAGAGAAGGACCTGGGGTGGGGGAGGAGAAGGAAAAAAGGGGAACCACTCAAAAAAAAAAAAAAAGACTTCTTTTCTTCCAATCAGGTCTTTTGATTGGGTCCCAAAGAACCCTGAGCAGAGGAAACAATGGGAAAGAACTTTAAACTTACTACAGGGGTAAAAGAATGAAAGAACTAGTGTAACAGAAAGTGATGTTGAGTGACATTAATGAGAGAACCAGGCTGGTGGAGTGGGGAGGGATGGGGAAAACTAGGTAGGAACTAGTACAAAAACAGTTCCCATATTTTTAATTTAGGTTGCATTTCTATCTGTCTGTGCTATTACTCTGTGTGTGTGTGTGTGTGTGTGTGTGTGTGTGTGTGTGTGTGTGTAAGTAAGTAATGTTTTTGTGTCGTATTTCTAGTGCTTTCTGGTTGAAAGGTGAATGGTGAAAACCTTGATTCAAGATACTTCAAATGTCTCTTCCCTAGAGATTCTAGCTTTAGTCCCCCTGCTTTCCCATCTTTTTTCTTCTGTCTGTTAAAAGTAAAAGATTTAAAAAAAAATTTTTTTATTCTAAACTTAAACATCAAATTAAGGGAGCATTTTCAGATAGAGAGTGTAGGCTAGAAAAAGAAAGTTGTACATGAAATTTCAGGTCTTTGTTCTGTAGATTTGCTTTTCTTAAACAGATAATAAATTCAACACGTAACTTTCAAAGTTGCCCTGTTAGCCTTTGATTCTTTCTGGCCTTCTGTTCTCTTCTGTGCATTAAAAAAAAAATACTTCAAGACTCTCTTTTCTTTTCCTTTTTTCCCTATCTTTTTTCTATACTATCTCCTTCCTGCCTCCCGGACAAATGGTGGTGGTGGTGAGGGGGGTGGAGTTCTTGAAACCAATATACGTAGTCAAACAAAACAAATTCCCACATTGGCGGTGTCTAAAAATATATGTCTTACTCTGCATCTTGAATCCATTATCTCTGTCAGGAGGTCGAGAGCATTTATCTTCGGTCCTCTGGAATCACGGTTGGTCATTGCATTGATTAGAGTTCTTAAGTCTTCAAAGTTGTTTGTCTTTATAATTTTATTGTAAAGTGCTTAGCACAGCGCCTGGCACAAAATAAGTGGAATAGAAATGTTAGCTATTATTATAATTGTATACATTGTTTTCCTGGTTCTGCTCAGAAGTGAAAGTTTTAAGCCAAGAGGTATTTTATTTCTTCTTCTGGCTACCTGGTGCAATGTTGGTCATTGGCACGTGAAGCTGACATCATGGAGCTGGGCACAATTGGGATAGCAAAAGTGTCTGCCAAGAGAGTTCAATATCGCTGTCTGAAATAGATACCAGGGACAGGGAAGGCGAGCTCCTGCCAGGTTTTTGGTTGTGTTTTTTTTAATGTCCCAACTCAGAGCCCTATTAATATCCACGGTTAAGTAGAATGTTCAAATGGGTCATCTTGACAATTGCTTTATAAATATTTAGTCCCTTGGAAACCACCCTCTGTATTCTTATTTGTGTAACTCTGCAAGAGATGGAAGGAATTCCCGGATTTGAGGGAAAACTATGACTGCTCAGATAAGAGAAGAGGCAGAAATAAAGTGATGGCAGGAAGACTGAAAATAGAATCATTGAACATGGGTTCTAGGCCCAGCCTTGTTCTGTAAATCAAAGCAAGTCACTTCAGTTTCTTCCTCTATGAAATAAAATTATCGGACTAGGTAATATCAAAAGGTGCTCTTCAGTTCCAAGGGTTTATCAACCTATGATATCTAATAGGAAGGTGAAAAACCTGGGTTTTCTCTCCTCATCCCCTGATTTGACTCATTATGGAGACTTGGGTCATTCCTTTCTACTCAGTGCTTGCCAATTCCAACTTCCAACTGAGGGTGAGAGCTTCCCTCTGATGTCCTTGTGGTAGCTGCAGAAGTAAGGATGAGTAGGACATTAACCAAGGCTTCAAAGAGTAGTTTGACACCTTCAGAAAAAGATGCTGGGGGTGGGGGAGAGGGAGAGTGTTTATTGCTGCCTCTTTTCATGACCCTTTTGTGATTTAAGTATCACCTATACAATTAAGGCAAAAAACTTTTGGCTTATATGTAATAAAATAACAACATAACCCTAGGAGGCACTAATCAAGTCTGTTCTCTTCTTTTGAGTTATATGAGAGAAAATAGTGAAGTGTGTGTGTGTGTGTGTGTGTGTGTGTGTGTGTGTGTGTGTGTATTTTAATCTAGCCTTGACTCTAGAAACAACTGGAAAGTGATTATCTGCAAGGCTGATGTATATGTTCTTTTCTCTCTATCTCTGTCCCCAAAGCTAATCATTGGCTTCAAGAGCTTCTGACTTGATGAAGGGGCCTTCAGCAAATTTAAGTGTGTTTGCATTTTTCAAATACAATCATACAAATCTTTTGTTTCCCATGAGGGATCCTAGCTTAGCAAACTTTTTCATGTGCTAATATACCTTATTAAAACAGAAGATTTTTGCTAAATAGCCTTGAGGATAAAAGGGTAGACATTACCAAACTTGTGGTTTTGCTTATTTTTTTTTTTCCTACTATGGGTATCAATCAGTGTAATATCTTTATTCACTCCCAGATTTTTTCTTTTGGGTCCACACACCTGAAGATTGGACTGACTTGGTGGAGTGGATCTCATCATCAGTTTTTCTGCTGTACTTACTGAAAGAATTCAATTAAAGTTCTTTTTAGCTTAAGTCCTGCTTGGGCATGGTATATTTGGCAGGCTGCCACATGGGCATGTTGTGATTGCATTTATCTTCAAATTGTCCTTCTTTGCCTAGAGCTTGTAGTTTTGCAACATCAGCTTTTCCTAACTGGAAGGTGTCTTGTTTAGATAGCCACTCCTTTTCAGCAAGACCCTAACCAACTAGACGAAAGATGGGGAACCTGCCCAAAGCTTTCCTGTCCAAGATGTCAAGTTTCAGCAGTTTTGCAGTCCTAGAGGAAAGGATGGTGTCAGAAGAATTATAGTAGTGAGTGCTCCTTCCAGTGATGTAGATTGCCACCTATCCATCTCTTATTTATGTCCTAGGAATCCACCTTGTGGGGGGGAGGGTAGAGGAATGTGCACTACTGTGGAGACTCTCTTTACTTTCTCATGACATTATGTGGATACTAGTAGAGAATGAAAATTAGGTAACGCTCCTTTAGCTTGCAATCTACCCCTACTCTTACCTTGACACACCAGCTGTACCTTTTTCTGATGCCATCCTATACATTCTATTACATCTCAGGACAGGGACTGAAAATATTGTCTAAATGGTAAATGATTATTTTTCATTGCTATTCAGGTAAAATCACTTCAGTGTTACAGGAAATGCCCTGAAAACTTTTACTTTTGTATGCCCCAAAATATTAATACTAATGGAACTTCTCATTATCAGAATCTTGCAATCATTATTATATTACTGTGCTAAGGATTGTAAAGAGACAAGGAGAGGCAGAGGCAGAGACAGAGAGATACAGATGGCCCATGCTGGGAAATGGGGAGTTGGGGTAAAGGTCTGTAGTCTAGGAACTGGACCTGTAATTTCACTGGAATAGAAAAACTCATTCTACCAATGCAGGTTGGCACTTTCTCTGCAATTCATAGTCCTAGAGAGTTACTAAGAGCACTATCTGGTACTTAACTGAGAGATAAAGAAACTTGCCCAGCATTACACAGCTATTACTTCAGAGGTAGCATTTGAATTCAGTTTCTCCTGAATTTTCAGGCCAATTCTCTAGCCATATGTTAGAATAATTGACTTTATATAAGATGATAAAGTTTGCAAAGTGCTATCTTGTTTGATTCTTGGAACACTTCTGTGAGGTGTCATTGTACCCATTTTCCCCATGAAGAAGCTGAGGACCAATGAAGTTAAATGAATTACCTATCATTACACAATTAGAAAGTGTCGGAAACAGAATCTGAATCTGTTTCTCCTCTGACTTCAGGTTTAGCACTCTGTTCTATTATGTCAACTCTTCAACTCAGTAGATTCAGGTAAAACACCCCATTTAGGGCAAAGCTTCTTAAACTTAAACCCTTGTGGGACCGTGTAATTAGAATGTGGAGGTCACGAAAATTTTGGTAACAGTAAAAGGTTTCTGAATGCAGTGACCAAAAATTAATTCAAAATCAAATGCATAATGAATCCAAGGTGTTTCTGGCAGCGATTGCCATATTACATCATGGAACTTCACTGTAGCCTTGGTTCTGAACACACAACACGAATACTTTTCACTGTGTGTGCACAAATATTGCCAGAAACAACTCTCTTCCGATTTGAGACAGTGTTGCATAAAAAGTTCTTGGGCAAAAAAAGGTCACAAGTAGAAAGAAATTTGAGAAGCCCTGATCTAGGGTCCTGAAGACATATAGATGTAGTAAACTCCCAATGTAGAAAATTCTATGATTACATATCTTAATATATCTATAATTTCATAAATAAATGCTGTGTTGCTTGAAGCACATACAGATTATGTGACTTGTCCAGGATCATTCAATTCTGATAAATTTCAGTCAGGATTTGACTCCAAATTTTCTTGACTCTAAACATGATGCTGTCTGTTAGATGTTCATCACTTTTTGGGTGGACTATACAATAGCCTGCTGATGGATCTGCCTGCCTCAAGTCTCCAATCCAATCCATCTTCTATTTAGCTACCAAAGCGATTTACCTAAAGCACAGGTCTGACTAGGTCACACATAACCCCATCCTACACTCAGTAAACTTCAGTGGCTCCTTATCACTTAGAGGATCAAATTCAAAATGCTCTATTGAACTTTCAAAGCTCTTTACAATATAATCTCCTATACCTTTCCAGTCTTCTTCCATTTTACTCCACATTAAGGATGCTTCAATCCAGTGATAGGGACCTTCTAGCTAATCTACAAATAAGATACTACCAAGCCTTATAAGGCTTAAAAAAATCTGGTCTTATTCTGTCCTCACAAACCCCCTGAGAGGTAGATATTGTGATTATCTTCATTTTACTGGGGAGGAAACTGAAGCTTAAGTTAAGTGAAATTTGCCCAGAATTTCCACAGTTAAAGATGTCTGAGACTGGATTTGAACTCAGGTACTTGCTCTGCTCTGTTCAGTGCTCTGCTCACTGAGTCACCTACTTTCTTTTGAAGAAGACTTTTGGTGTTTGATCTTATCTTTGGGGGATCAGTGGCAGAACATGTACCAGAAGGATGAGGAGAGATGGATAGGTTGCCATTTGCACCAGTGGAGGGAATATGTTCCATTAATGATAAAATACTTTGAGATATTGAATTTTAGTGGTGATATTAATAAAACTGTTTGAAGACTTAAGGATCCTTGGAAGAGACCAAAAAAAAGTAGAACACTTTAAAGTTTTCTTTTTTACAACAGTCTTTTAAAATGAGTTATATGTATTTGTGTATGTAATAGATTAGCCTTTAAATGAAACCTGTTCTTGAAGAATATGGAAGTTATTTCACTTAGCCACTGAAATAATTTCATATGATGTTAAAGTGGCTGTTTATTCTTTGGTGAAATGGGGGCAGTGGTACTCATGGAAGGAGGTAGGTAAGAACAGATTTTGAGGATTTATAGATAATGCCATTATATGGAAATCAAGAAGGCAAAGTTTCAGGGGTGGTAAGAATGAAGAAGAAAGTCAACTACCCTGGCTTTTTTATAAAGAGTTTGGATCATTTGAAAAAACTGAAGATGAGCTATAAAGTCAGAGACACAGAAATTCAGAGCTGAATTGGACCTCAGAATCTGTTTAACCTGACTAACCCAGACCAGGAATTGATGGTATAATAGTCCTGATATGTGGTTCTCTGGTCTTTATCTTACTACCTACAGTGATGCTGTGTGTAGGACAATATAAGTTTTTCTTTCCACATACTCTCTTCTGGAATATGTGCCTTTGGGCTTTGTTTTTCTTCCTGCCCTTAGCAAAATAAGCCTGATACTTCTGTCATGGCATAATCCTCCAACTACTGAGTAGAGAATAAATGGGCTTAAATATAGAACAGAGACATGGCACCATGGAGAGAGGGGGAGGGTGTGTGTCTCAAGTATCTCTTGCCATGGAAGTTTGTGATTCCTCACTCCACTGATAGAGGTAATGTAGTGTTGTAGCTAAGAAGCTGACCTGGGTACAAATCCTGCCTTTGACATTGTGGGACCATGGTCAAGTCTTAATTTCTCTGAGCCTCCATTTCCTTTTCTGTAAAATAGAGTTAATAATAAGCTCATGATACCCACTTAATGATGGTGTTGTGAAACTTAAGTGAGACATTATTATGAAAAGTGCTTTGCAAATTTTGGAGTTCTCAGATAATTATCATTTTAAGTTTTTGTTGTTAATTACTGTTGTTACTTCTTGACTGACAGGTGTCATTTCCCAGCTATGTCTAGGCACATGGAACAAAATTCATAAATGGTGGGACTATGAGGGTGGGGAAGAGGAAGGAGGAGAAAAGGTGGCTGGGAGGAGAGAAATGGGAATAGATTTAAATTGACTAATTACAGTAAAAAAATCATATTTGCTGCTCCATTAAGTGACCACCAGAGTATAAAGTAGTTCATTGTAATTAATGCAGGAGAAGCAAATAAGTTTTGTTATTCTAGTTTCAGAGTTCTCCCTACTCCCCCTTGCTTTGCCTGTCCAGCTTCAGGGTCCCCGAATGGGAGGGGTTGGATGTTCCAGGTCCTTTGCTTTGCCACTCAGAGGAGGCAAGTTCTCCAAAGGCTGAGATAAATCAGGGAACCTGCCATTTTTTTCCCCATGGAGCAAGAGGGAAGTGCCCCCTTCTGTGGTACTCTGAACAGCTTAGCTTTAATTCACATTTGTTGCCTGGATTTCAAGTTTAGCTCTTGCCTATTTTCTTTCAAAATCTTCTATATGTTTTTCTTTTAACATTAAAAAAATTTTAAAAGTATTTTTTTTCATGCCACAGTTGCCTTTTAAGATACACAAAATTTATTTTAATTTCAAAATGTAAGAGTGGCAGGCTCCATGTCAGTTAAAGTCCATCAGCTTGCAGGTTGAGAGCAGTTGTGATTATGTTTCTTGATGATTTCTTGTTCAAATCAGGAGTGCTGTTAATTTTCCAGATGAAATAAAATGAAAATTGAAGACTCTTCCCCCCCCCCATCTTCCTTCCTGGCTCAATCTGCAAAGTTTTCTGAATGCAACACTAATTTGGGGTTAATATTAATTAGAAGGCAGCTTAGACCTGTGCCTTGATGAGAGAATCACAGGAGTTGTGAGTTGAATATGTTGTATTTTTTTTTTTTTTTGTCTGTGTGTTCACTTTCCTTATGTAAAATTTAAAGAGTGTGAGGAACTAAAGAAGTTGGTAGTTATTGGGGAGAAGATTTTTGGCCCTAAATGGATAAATGAATCTGAAATTTGAATTTTGTGGAGGGGGAGAAATAGAGCTGATTCTGTGAGTTGGGCTTATCATCTTGTTACTCTTTCTCCTATTCCCCTTTCTAAACATATACCAGAAAAATAGGATATAAGTAAAAGGGCTGTTTTGATTTGTATCTAGCAGGGTTTTTTGTACAAAGAAGCTGGTTAAGAAATTTCATTTATTTATTTATTTATTTCTTTTGAGGCTGGGGTTAAGTGACTTGCCCAGGGTCACACAGCTAGGAAGTGTTAAGTGTCTGAGACCAGATTTGAACTCGGGTCCCCCTGAATTCAGGGCTGGTGCTCTATCCACTGCGCCACCTAGCTGCCCCAAGAAATTTTAAATTTGAATATGAACAAACAATATATCTGATTGCTCCCTCTTTCACTTATTTCCTTCTCCAGGTACTATGGTTCAGTCTCAAACCACCCTCCATTCTTCACTTTCCTCATTCTTCTATCCAGTCAGTTGCCAAATATAGTGGTTCCTTTGAGTCACAATAGCTCCCACACCCACTCCTTATCTCCACTCATCCTATCCTCAGCCTAGTTCAAATTCTCAGCCAATTAGACAAAACCTTTCTCCTTTCCAATCCATCTTCCGAATGGCTGCCAAATGAATATTCCTTGAGCACAGGTCTGACTGTCACTCTCATACTCAAGAAACTTCAGTGGCTCACAATCTGACTCCAACACATTTTTCCAGACTGATTTCCTAGTACTTCCCTTCTGTCCCTGCTGTTACAGCCAAACCACTGTACTTACTGTGTGCCATCAGTGATTTTCTACCTTTAGACCCTCCAAGGCTAATAAAGTCCCATGTGAGATCTTTCTTGAACATTTTTCATGCTTAATAAATGTTTGTTGCCTCAAAGATAATCTTTTATCTTTCATGTTTCAGGGATGCCCGAGCTCATTTCCTTCTCTCTCTCTCAAATAATATAACATTCAGCCCTTTTCAGAAGAAGAGACCATTGGCCTTTAGAATCAAAATATGATTCCTCATTTGGGCCTAAGGTATATTATCTCAGTAAGTGGAATTGTGCACATACTGATTAACTGTCTTTGTGAGGAAGGGTCAGGAGCCCATTTTGACTACTAGGCACAAGGACTCCATGAGTGAGGAAGTGGCTTGCCAGTAATCAGATTGGATCTTTGTTCTGTGGTTTGTGGGTTTTTTTTTTTTTTTTTTGACTAGATGGTTTGGGGGGAAGAAGTCACAGAGATTTTCATGAAAATTTTTTAGAGCATGCATTCTCTAGGCCCAAAAAAGTGTTTGAAGGCAATGTCATGTCAATAGCCGCAGGTTCTAGTTTTCTGCATTCTCTATTTGTTGTGTATGATCTCAGTCCAATCAATTTCTC
Organism: Sminthopsis crassicaudata; assembly: GCF_048593235.1. NCBI lineage: Eukaryota > Metazoa > Chordata > Mammalia > Dasyuromorphia > Dasyuridae > Sminthopsis > Sminthopsis crassicaudata. Next base: position 364,044,660 of record NC_133620.1, read on the forward strand.
TCTGCTTCCCTTTTCCCATATGCTAAATGGGACTTAGAAGAGAACCGTATGGGAATTTATGTCTATTTTATAGGCATCAATACTTATGGAAACCAGGAAGAAAAGAGCTAGGCATGTCTGAGCACTGCACATTTTATTCTTAGGCGAGCTTGGACTTCTTATGTACATGCTTAGTTGAGGAAGAAGGATGATCTGAGTCTTTCTTTAATTTCTATGTCTGAAAATTGGGTGTTTAACTACCTGTTACCTCCTGGCTGGGATAGGGTTTTTAACCAATTTTTTTTTTCAGGAACCATTTTGGCAATTCAGTAAATTCTATGGATCCCTTCTCTTAATATTTTTAGATGCATAAAATAAAATACATAACATTTTATTTATTTTTTTAATACAAAACATTTTAAAGGAAACAAAATGTAGAAGTAAAAAACATAAATTTACATGTATATATAAATATATGTTAATTTATACATACATGTATTGTTTGTCTAGATAGATATCTGTCTAAGAACTTGGTGATCCCCTAATAAAAACCCTTTCCCTAGGAGGACTCAGGATGATTAGAAAAATTGAAAAGACATTATTGCCTCAGAAGAACTGAAAAATGATTTAGTGTTCTGCAGAATGGATAGTATGGGGCAGCTAGGTGGCTAAATAGATAGAGCACTGGGCCTGGAGTCAGGAAGACTTGAGTTCAAATCCAGCTTCAGACTTCGGATAAATCACTTTACCATGTTTACCTTGGCGTCCTCATTATAAAATGAACTGGAGAAGAAAATGACAAACCACTCGGGCATCTCTGCTAAGAAAATCCCAAATGAGACTGTGACTGACAAAACTTAACAGCAACAGCGTGGCTCAGTGAATAGAGTTCTAGGCCTGGAGTTTAAATCCAGCATCAGGAAATTACTAGTTGTGTGATCCTGGATAAGTCAATTAAACTCTATTTAACTTACTCTCTTGGAGAAGGAAATGGCAAACTACTTCAGTATTTTGCCAGGAAATCCTGATGGACAGTATGGACCATGGGGCCATAAAGAGTTTGACATGTCTAGACAACTGAGCAAGCATGAGTCAAGAAAAAGAACATGGAATTTGAGTTCAAAGACCTGAGTTTGAATCCCACCTCAGCTGTTTGACCAATATAATCTAGAACAAATCAATTTATGTCTTTAATTCTACAGCTTCCTTTTTGCATAATATACAAAAAGGTTGGACTCTCTTTCTCTTTCCCTTCCTCCTTTCCTCCTTCTTCCTCCCCCCTCTCTTCTTATGTCCATCCATCTAGCTGAGGTCTCTCCCAGTTCTAAATCTTTGTTCTTTACAGTTATTCTGCTTGATTCCAAGTGGAATTTGTTGCAAAGTGAATCTATCTTGAATTTCTTCCAAAGGGATGCAGTTATTGAAGTAACAAAAGAGTTTCATTGATTTATTATGAGGTCTATGTATGTGTATGTGGGGAGGTGGGGGGAAGTTGTCTTGACAATAATACAATCTGGTTGCATGAAACCAAGCACAGTAATTATAGGGAGCCTCCTCTAGATGACAGAAAAGGAGAGAAGGTAGAGAAGGGCTAACAATTAGTGTTGTGAAGGCTAGGAGAATTCTTTAGCAAACCATGTCTGGTGCTGTCTGTAATTCAAGGGACTTGTTTAACATCACCAGCATCTTGTGCAGTGCTGATCAAAGGTTATTTGCTATTTCATCATGTTCTTTGTTTTGTTTGGCAGATGCTGGTCCATTTTCTTCCCCATCCCTGCCCACCACTTTTTCCCTCCCAATTCCTCACTTCCTTACCCCTCCTCCACTCCCAGTTACCATGAAACAGTTTTAAGTCAGCTCTAGCAGAGAGGTGTGCTGCTGGCACTTAGTTGTTCTGCAGTCTGTGTAGCGGAAATTATTTTAACTAAGGGCAGGTTAATGTAGTTTATAGTCCCTTCTCTACTCATGTGGTCCCAGTGTTAGGAATGGGGAAACAGGAGGTTTGTGAGGTTAGTGGTTGACAGCAGATATTTCTGTTTCTTTCTTATGGCAATATCTAATTAATGGTTGTATTTGAGGGGGCAGTTCCTCTTACTGTTGAGACTGAGATCTCTTCTCTTTGTAAACTGAGCTCCAAAGTAGGTGCAGAATTTAAGCCTTGTTTTTGTTGTTTTTTAATCATTTCAATTGTGTCTGATTTTTCCTAACCCTATTTGGATTTTTTTGTTTTGTTGGCAAAGATACTGAAGTGGCTTGCTGTTTCCTTCTTCAGCTCATTTTACAGGTGAGGAAACTGAGGCAGGCAGAATTAAACGACTTGCCCAGGGTCACATAGCTAGCATCTGAGGCTGGATTTAAAGTTAGGTCTTCTTGAGTCCAAACCTGGAACTCTATCCACAGTGTTATCTGGTTGCCCTGAATTTTGTAGGGTTGAACTATTTTGAGAGGCTTTAATTCTAATCAGGATAGAAAAAGCCATAAAAAACTAAGAAGGGTGAGCCAGCTATGGTATAATGGGAAGATTATCAAATTTGAAGTCAGAAGCCTTGGGTTCAAATTCTAGCTTTTTTATTCTCTACTCTTTGATCTTAAGTAATTTTAACTTTCCTGAGCCTCTGATTCTTCATCTAGAAAATGGGGCTTCTCCTTGCTTTTATTCCCTTCTTAGGATTATTAAGAAGAAAGAATATGGTTTTTAAAAAGAATGTGAAGCAGTTTGTAAATATGAACTATTGGCATTTTCTGGCTGAATCAACCTTTCTGAGACATGGGGCCTTATCAAGGAGCATTTGTGTGATGTGACCTACAAAGTATGGCTTTTTGGATGACATAGAGTTTGTCAGGGGTACAGTGATATTTTCTCCCTGAAATTATTTTTGTAACTTATTACTATGGTTAGGTGTGCTTCCTTGGGATCTACACAGGCACCAATCACACAAGAACTATGAAAGTCAGTTATGCTTAATTGCCTGAGAGCTCCATGGGGGTTCAGACATATTTATGTGGCAAGCCAAAGGTCAAGCTTCTCTGGAATGCTGAGTGACACTGTAGTCAGAGCCATGACCTATGGATTGTAGGATTGTAGGTCCAGCTCTTCCATTAACTACTGTGTGATATTTGGCAAGTAGCTTAGTTTTCTGGGTCTTACTTTCCCCTTTTGTAAAATGATAAATTATATTTTCTTTACCTGATCCAGAGAGATATTGTGGGGAGGAGGGATAGACAGAAAATACTTCATTGGTGAAGAGATATTTTATTTGGGATTATAAAGGAAGCAGAAAGCTGAGTACTGCTCAGAATTGAAAAAAATTGATGCTTTTGATTATGGTGCTGGAGAAGACTTTTGAGATTCCTTTGGATAGCAAGGAAATCAAATCAGTCTTTTCTTAAAGAAATTAATTCATGCTGTTCACTGGAAGGTCAAATATTGAAACTGAGCCTTAAATACTTTGACCACATAATGAAAAGATAAGACTTGATGGAAAAAGACTCTGATGTTGAGAAAGATTGCAAGCAAAAGGAAAAGGGGACAGCAAGAGGGGACATGAAATGGACATGGTCATGAAAGCATCAAACATGAGCTTTGGACTGACTTTGAGAGATGGTAGAGGATAGGATCGGTATGCTATGGTCCTTGGAGTCACAAAGAGTTGGGCGCAACTGAACACTATTAACAGTAAAGACTAAAACAGGGGCAGTCAGAAGAGTATAGATTTAGAAATGGAAGGAGTCTTAGAGATAATCTACCTGTGCGAACTTGGACAAGTTATTTAACCCTATTTGCCTACTTGCCTCATCTATAAAATGAGCTGAAGAAGGAAATGGCAAACCACTCCAAAATTTTTGCCAAGAAAACCCCAAATGAGATCATGAAGTGTGAGATATAACTGAAAAACAACAGAACAAATGGATATACAGTTACACAAAAGAAATACCCATATTGACCACGTCCTTATGCATTTCCAGTCCATCACCTCTGACATTAAGTGGGGCATGTGTTTTATCTTCCAGGACTGAATTTTTCTTCTAGGTTTGTCTTTAGCAGTTACAGTATACTTGGGAAGTATAACCTGGTTGTTTACTGCTGAACTCGAAAGAGTATTCCTTTTTCTATTCCATGCTTTAAAAGCCCATCCTTTGCCACATACCATGTTTTATTTGTTTGAATGCTGAAGTGCTCAGAAAAGAGAAGCAAGCAGGATGATTTGTGTGTCTGTTTTTTATTTTTTAAAATCCCAAACATGCATCAGGCCAGCAAATCAAAAGTGATCCCGTTATGCCAGGGTGAACTCTTTTCTCTAAATTGACTTTCTAAAAGTGAAGCAATTACTTTGACTGCCAACCATTAAAGCGATCCAATGATAGGTTCAGCTTTGTCTGATGGTACCAAGAAGAGTATAAAAAAAAAGAATAAACCTCAGCTTGGGGACAGGGCTAATAGGGTAGTGACGTGCAAGTCTCTCTTTCTGTACTTGGAGGAGAGGATGATTGAAGCTTCCTGTTTTATATTCATTGCACTCAGGCTATATAATTGCTTATGGTTCTTTAAAATCAGAATAACCAGTTTGAACTTTTTACTCCCTGTGCCTCAGTTTCTGCATCTATAAATGGGGGAGTTGAGTTGCTACATTTCTTTCTAGCTCCAGAAATCTATGACACTGTGATCCTATGCCCTGGAATCTGTTTATGTCTCTGTGATTAATTTGCTTCATGGCTTTGCTGTTCAGTTTTTCTTTCTTACTTTAAGGATCCCTGATTGGCTGGGAGTAGGGATGGTTTCTTTCAATAAAGTGATCATGAAATATAAAAATGGGAGGGAATTCAGAGATCATCTTGTCCAGCTTCTTCATTTCATTGAGGAAATCGAGATCCAGAAACATGAGTTAACTTGTCCAAGGTAAAATAGTTCATCAGGACCTAGAGCTAGGGTTTGGCTGGCTGACTCCAGGTACCAGGCTTTTTGGTTCATCATATGTGTGTTAGTGAAACTTCAAAAATACTTAACAAGTACTAGGAGCTTACTAAATGAAAGAAGCTGCTCATCAGCCTGACATTAAACACTTTTACCATGATTTAGTGGTGGTAGTGATGGGTATTATTTCATCAAATGGGAAAGGTGAATGGCACAGTGGATAGAGCATTGGGCTTAGAATCAGGAAGACTCATATTTGAGAATTTCACTCTAGCCTTGTTCACTTACTGTCTGTGTGACCCTGGGTAAGTCATTAACCCTGTTTGCCTCAATTTCCTCATCTGTAAAATGAGCTGGAGAAGGAAATGGCAAGCCACTCCAATATCTTTGCCACTAAAACTCCAAATGAGGCCACAAACCCAAATGATAATTCAACTGCAACAACAAAAAATTCATGTATTACTTTTGACCAAAACTACGGAGTTTCTGCTTGTTAGGCCTTGCTTTCTTCCTTGTTGGAACCTTCCTGAAAGCTGCCTGGTTCTGCACAGTTGAGACAAGGGACAGGCCTGAAGAATTCCTGCTCCCTGCTGCCTAATAAATCTGATACTAAAATTAGTGCCGGTCTCCTTGAGCTATATTTCTTGCTGAGATGTTAAAGAAGCATGGTACTGTCTGTGGGTACACACACATTTCTATCTCTTGCCTTTAAGATTTGTCCACGTTGTCACTATGGCCACATTTCAATTTTTATTTGATTTATTTATTTATTTATTTATTTTTTGGTGAAGTGAATTTCTCTTTCTTTATCCCTTCTCTTCTTCTCTTCTCTCAAGTGCTTCCCCCTCACCCCCAGGTCTTGTAGAAGAGAAGAGTTTCTGTAGTAGAAAGGAGAAGTGATTGGCAGAAAGGGAAACATTTTGGCATTTCTGCTGGTTTTGTTGGTCCCTCTCTGTCACCTTAGGCACAGATGACTTCCTTGGGAACCCTTCTGAAGATTTTTATAATTGAGTCTTTTACCTCTGCGGCAAGTTATTATTAACTTTCGGTAAAGCAATTTATTTCATGCTCCTTGGGGGGGGGGGCAAGTTTTTCGTTTTCTTCCCCTCTTCCCTTTCTTCAGGAAAATATGGATACAGAGGAGGCGTTTATGTTCCAATGTGGCTAGACTGAAGGCAGTAAGTTCTTGAATAATTTACATGTAGTCTGAGCACCTTTTTAAAAATTAGATACTCCTTCCTTTTGAGGAGGAGGATTTCACTTGAAAATAGAACATTTAAAAAAATTTTTTTTTAATGGCAAATGCTTCAGATAGGGGTTGTTTTTACTAGTAGCTTTGAAGTCACTCCATGTCCAGCAGTCCATGTTGCTTTTAACAGTAAAATGACTTTTACTTCCCTCCTGTAGCTATTTTTCTCTCTCCTTCCCTTTTTCTCTCCCTCCCTCTCTCTTTCCCTCCCTCCCTCCCTCCCTCCTTCCCACCCTCTTTCTCTCTCTCTCTCTCTCTCTCTCTCTCTCTCTCTCTCTCTCTCTCTCTCTCTCTCTCTGTATGTGACTTCTAGTCCCTCCCCCTCCTTTCCACAAAATGTATTTCACTAGTTGCAATATCACCACCGCTGGATTTTCCAAAACTAACTACAATTGATTTTTTTCTGTTCTTTCCCTCTCCTCCATCCATTTTCCCAAACTTATATAACAATTTCAAAAAAGATATTTCACTAGTTTTAGCATCTATACTGTCAGTCTTCAAAATGTCTCTAGGCTGAGAAGTTTATACTGGGATGCCTCATGAAGTTGATTGATGAGTGATTGAAAGACTTCTATTGTTGAAGGAAGCCATGTGGAGAGTAGGGTTTATATCCCTGACCTCTCCAAAGAGCTCTTGCTTTTCCTTTTTCTGCCATGGTTTATTTTTTTGTTTTGTTTTTGTTTTTGTTTTTTTTTGCAGTAGGTACTGGTTCATCTGTCCTAATCAGAAGCAGATTTTGACACTTCATCCATTGTCAATATATTTGATGTGTATGCCAAACTGAGAACCATTTAAAGAGCACCTGGATACAAATTTAGACATTAGAAGAAGAAAAATGAATGGATCTGGTGAAGGGATGGGGGGCAGCAACACAGGACTTGAAGGGAGCAGGAGTGGGAGGAAAGTGTGGCTCTAGGTTAAGGAAAGGTGGTGCTGAATTATATCTCCTGAAAGGTACTGAAGGATATGTAGCTATCTTGGTAAAGGCTCCTGAGGGTAGGGGCTCTCATTTCAAGGCAGACACTTTGTACATGTGTGTACACCTAATCCAGAAAATCTGATGGCTCAAAGAAATAAGGGATGGATTTTATAGAGAAAGCACTTGTTTGGCCTCAGCAGGGCTATTTTTCTAACCTGGATATCTTTGTGGGAGGAAATATTGATGGGTTTTGTATTTGTAAACAATCTTTGAATAGCCTCCATGCTTGCCACTAGAAATAGTTAAAGGTAATAGAAAAGGATGTTGGAGGCCATCGCTCATTGGAATCACTGATTTATCAACACAATTTGCTTCTCTTTTTGTTTTAATTTTAAAAGGGATTTTTGGCTCAAGCAGTGGCCACAATTTAGTTTCCTCTCCAAATGTGTCTTTGAGATCTTAAGATTTAGAGTTGAAAAGAGACTTAAGAAACCACCCAATCCATCCCACTTCTTTTGCAGATAAGTAAATTGAGTTCCCAGGAGATAGAGGGAATAAGCGTCAGAGGTTATGATTTCCACCCAGGCACTTTAATTCCAGAACTAATGTTCTTTGCTCTAGTTCTTCAAGGTCTCTGAGGTTCATGGATTTATAATTGAAAGGGACCACCATTCTTTTTACAAATGAAGAAACTGAGACCTGGAGAGGCTGCCTTGGTAGTAAGTAGCAGATCTGGGATTTTAAACCTTAAATCATTCACTTGGGGGGGAGGGAGGAAATTGAAGTTAAGTGACTTGCCCAAGGTTACACAGTTAGTATGTGCCTTTACTCTTTTTTATTATAGATTTTTATATACAAAACATATGCATGGGTCATTTTTCAACATTGACCCTTGCAAAAACTTCTATTCCAACTTTCCCCCTCCTTCCCTCTCCTAGATGGCAGGTAGTCCCATACATATTAAATATGCTAAAGTATATGTTAAATACAAAATATGTATACATATTTATACAGTTATCTTGTTAAGTGCATTTACTCTTTAAAAAAGTTTTATTCATTTCGGGAAATCCTTTTCTCCTCCATTTAGGGGTCCCATCCCACCTCCTTGTCAAGTGAAGTCAATAGTATTTATGCAGTACTTGCTATGAGTTAGGCACTGTGTTGAATACTGGGAATTTTTTCACAGAAAGGCAAAAAGAAAATCCTGCTATTCTCAAGTAGCTTCTGTTTTAATGAGTCAAGAAAAAAGGCTAAAATAAAATTCCCAATACAATGACCTCATCTGACAATGTTTCGACCAGAGGTTCTTAATCCTTTATGTGTCGTGTACTTATTTGACAATCTAGAGAAGCTTATGGGCCTCTTTTCAGAATAATGTTTAGAATATATAGAACAGAATAATTAGAACAACACACAGGATCACATAGGAAACCAATTATCCTAAAATATAATTAGTAGCATATTAAAGAAACCAGCTTACAAACCTCCAGTTAAGAAAATAACTGACACATATTTGCGTGTGTATACAGACTCATACTTGTGTGAGGACTTGTTATGTACCAGGCAATGTACTAGGCACTGGGGAACAGATTAAAAAAAAAAAAAAGAAATTAATTCCTGCTATTGGGGACGTTCATTTTTCTGGGGATATAAAACATGCAGATAAATGAACACAAAGTATATATGAGAATGTATATGTGTATATGTATATGTATGTTTTATATATATATATATATATATATATATATATATATATATGTATTTACATGTGTGTATGTATATATAACACATATACAAATATATGAGTCTGTATACACACACATATATCTATATATCTGACATTCTCCATCTAAGGCACCTGATCTACTATTCACCCATCTATATTTTTCTTCACTTCTTGGTCCTTCCAATTGACTTTCTTGTACCTGACTCTTTAGTTGGTAATTTCTTGAGTAGGATTTCTTGAGTAAGAAAAGCTGCAAGGCATATTATCAGTTTCTTCCTTTGATGGCCACCTTCCTATAGCTCATTTAACTCCTGGGGAAAATGTAGCTGGTTGGGCTGGCAGTCCCATAACTTATTCTAATTCGTCTCTCACCTTCAACAAAAAATAACCCTAGTTGCTCTATGTATGTATCTTAGAGGTGTGTATGTGTATTTTTCCTCCTGACAAGTTTGCTTCTTACAACAGTGTAACCAGTGAGTGCTTTGAAATCTGGAAAATAAATCTATTTTAAAGTTTCTCCTTGGAAGTGGGGGGGGGAGGAGACAGAGACAGAGACAGACACACACACACACACACACACACACACACACACACAGAGAGAGAGAGAGAGAGAGAGAGAGAGAGAGAGAGAGAGAGAGAGAGAGAGAGAGAGAGAGAGAGAGAGAGAAATCGAATAGAGGGGTGAGGGGGAGAAGTGAGAGGGTGTGGTTTAGCCATAATCACAAGTAAAACATGGCCTCATCCAATTTTTTAAAGCCTCTTTTCCCCTCCCAATTTAATTAAAATATTGTGAAAGACAGCCATTGAAAAGGAGAAACCTGTGGGATTGAAGGAACCCCTGTTCTTCGCAGCACAGCTTTTTTTTGTCACCATAGAGATGAAAAGAGAAGGACTCCAATTGTATACCAGCCTCTTGCCCACCACTGTGGATTGGAGAATTGGGGAGAAGAGCCAGGGGTCCAGGCAGTGGAAGCTGTATTGGTTGCATCCCTCACAACTTTGGAGGAGGAGAGGTAGATGGCCCTTTTTGATCGGTTAAACATCTCTTTATTCATATGATTGTCTTTAGGCTACAGAAAAATCCCCCTTTTTGATTGGGGAAGAGTCTTTTTCACTTTTGGTGCCTGGAGTTGGTTAGAATCAGTGAAGCAAGAGAAAATATAATATATTTTTTTGGAATTTTCACCCTTCTTTTTTCCCCTTGTCTTAGGTTGGAGAAAACCCTAGTCTCTTCTTGGGGTCAGGGAATGGCTAGGGGTTTTTCTCTCTCCCAGATGTTTCTTTGTTTCCTCTTAAAATGAAGAAAAAGAGGTCAAAGTGAATAAAGGACCAGCTAGGAGTCAAGAAAAACCTGAGTTTATACCCAGGCTTTTAAACCTGTCTGTGGGATCCTGGACAAACAATTTAACCTATCAGTCTTCCTCTTTAAGATTTTAAGTTTCTGAAGATTGGTTGATTTATTTCTGCTACTCTTTTGATCAGGATTTTAAAAAGGGGGGTGGGGTACATTTCTCAGTTTAGACTTTCCTTTCCAGATAAAAGTGTATAAACATTGTTTCTTTAATTGAGCTCTCCTGAGATTTACACAAACTATAAGTTCAAGGTTAGATAGTGATGGGAAGTATCAATGTAACAAAGCCTATCAAGTTAAGAATTCTTTGGTTTCAGGATTTCCCTTTTAAAATCTTCCTAAGAAATCTGACTAAAAAAAAAAAATCCTGCCTTTCCCTCAACATAAACCTTCTTTTTCCATTGTAATTCTACAAGAAAAACAAACTAAAAAAATGTTTAAAGAGAAATAAAGTTGAGAATACTGTATTTGGAATTAAGGTCTGAATTTTAACCCCAATTCTTCTACTTCTACCCTCCTTACCTTTTGTTGGATAATCTGATTGATTTTCTTTTAAATAATTTTTGATTGATCTTTTGTGTATCACCTACATTTATAACAAAGAAAATAAAAGAAAGAGTGGAAAAAGAATTAATCAAAACTAGCCAATGTATCCAAAAAAGTCTGACAGTGTATAAATACTATATCTACTATTTCCATACATCTCAGCAAAGAAGATGAGATTCTTTCTCTATCTCTTTTATTATAGTCATAGAATTTTTTGATTATTTTGTTCTTGTTCTTTTATTTATATTGTTGTACCTGCATACATTGTTTTCCTGGTTCTGCTTAGCTTTACATTGTATCAGCTTATGTAAGTCTTTCCATGCTTCTCTATATCCATCATATTATACATTTCTTTCAACATACAGTCATGTTACATTCATGTGCCATAATTTGTTTAGACATTCCCTCAGTCAATGGGAAACTACTTTGTTTATAGTTATTTCTTAATAAAAAGAAGTGCTGCTATAAAATTTTGGTGTGTATGGAGCCTTTCTTTTTGTCATTGATCTCCTTAGGGTATACCTAAAAGTTAGGATCTTGACATCAAATGTTAAAAGACTTGTTAGTCACTTTCTTAATGTAGTTCCAAATTGTCTTCTAGAATGGTTAGACCATTTTCACAACTCCAATAACAGTGCATTAGTATGCCCTTCTTTTTACACATACCCCTAACATGAACCATCCCCATTTTTGGTCATCTTTGCCAATATGCTGAGTGCGAAATGAGACTTCAGAGTTGTTTTGATTTGTATTTTTCTTATTAGTGTTTCATAGCATTTTTCATCGTTGTTAATAGTTTGCTATTCCTTTGAGAATCAATTATTCTTAACCTTTGATCTTTGACCTATTTGGAGAATGTGCAGTTTGGGGTACATTTAGCTGATCTTTCTCTCCAATGATCCTAAATTTGTGGAAAACTTTGCAAAAGGATTATCTCTAGCTTTGAAGTTTGTGGTAAGTTTATGTTTCACTTTGAAGCACTTCATCCTGGAATCCTGAGAGCTGGACAGAGGGATTGGTTCAGCAAGGGTAGAAAAGATTCTTTCTTTCTTTTTTTTTCTTCCTCCCTCCCTCCCTTCCTCCCTCCCTCCCTCCCTCCCTCCCTCCCTCCCTCCCTCCCTCCCTCCCTCCCTCCCTCCCTTCCTTCCTTCCTTCCTTCCTTCCTTCCTTCCTTCCTTCCTTCCTTCCTTCCTTCCTTCCTTCCTTCCTTCCTTCCTTCCTTCCTTCCTTCCTTCCTTCCTTCTTTCCTTCCTTTCTTCCTTCCCATCCATCTATTCATCTTTTTATCTATCTATGTGCCTACATATGCACAAATAACATTAAAAAACATTAAAGCATTAAAAGTAGGATAAGATATTTGTGGGGAAACAGGTGCTAGCGAGTGGTCATATAGATTTGCTTCTACACATTTCTGTTTAAATTGTGGCAAATCCTTATGTTTTCCTCTGTATATTTGGAGCTCAAGATATGCTTACTTTTGAATTCTGGTTCTCCTACTATTTGTAATCACTCCTAACATATTCCACCTCTTCTAAACCACATAGTGACTGTGAAATTATTTAGTCTTTCAGCACCTCCAATAACTCCCTAAAATTATAAATTACAGAGAAGATGTCCACTTTAAGTGATAGAGGGAGTTTTTCCATCTGGGAAAATAAGTGAAGTGATTCTACAGATCCATTCCCTATCCCTAATAATAATTTTAATGGGTACTAGCAGATCTGGCTCTTGCAAGAGAGACATTTCTAAGAAATGTGTATGTTGGGGGATGGAAAATTTTATTTTCCAGCTCTCTATTTTCCACCCCAACCTCATTTCTGATTGCTCTTCAGACAGCCTTAGCTTGGGCATGTTATCTTGGTTTATTTACCTCCTAGCTTTTTGCCAAAGAGTTAGTGATCTGTAAACAAACACTTGAGTGCAATTGAGAAGCTCTCTTGTTAGCCCAATAAACAAATTTGCTTGGATCTCTGTGTCCCTCCACCTAGTATCTTTGACTTAGAAGCTAAATGACTAGGAATTGCCTGAGGGAGACCCCTAGAATTAAGTAACTTGCTCAGAGTCACACTGATAGTAAATATCTGAAATCTTACTGTGCTAGGGAATATAAATAACCATCCCCTAAATTATAAGTGTGATTTCTTCTTCCTCTGTTTCTCTTAAGAGAGACATATTCACACTTGTCTCACCAGTTCAGAGAGGGTCAAGCTGTGAACAAAGATTGTAAGTAAGCACTTTTGAAGAGACATATTTATACCAGTAACACAATTCGGTTACTGCTTACAGACCTGGTAGCTCTTTCAATCTCCAGTGGCTAGCAGAGTGTCCTTCCATATGGTCAAAATATAGATTCAAAGCAAAAAGGGACCTTGTAGGAGAAGCTATCTTTGAAGGACCCCTCATGTTGTAGACAAACAGGGTGCCAAAGACATTAAGGACAAATAAGTGGCAGAGCTGGTGCTCTTTTCACTTGACAGACTTGTGGTGCAAACCCCGAATGGATTTGGATCAGGAGACTTCAGTTTGAATCCCCGATCCATCACTCCTTGAGTTCAGTCACATGAGAGGTCCCTTCACATTTCTGAGACCCAGTTTCCTGATCTCTACCTGAGCTCTACCTGAGCAGTGGTATTAGCTAGTAAAAAGGTGGTGGATTTTAACAGAGCTTCAGGGTATGGATGGCAGCATACTTCTAAGGAGTTTATCTGTGTTCTTTGTTCTTTTGTTTCCTTGAGGATCATCAATAGGAATTACTGGCCTATATCAATGTCTCTGGGAATCATTGATTCATTAATTGCTCATAATCAAGTCCCCCTCCTGCTGAGAGCATGTTTTCTTCCTTCCTTCCTTCCTTCCTTCCTTCCTTCCTTCCTTCCTTCCTTCCTTCCTTCCTTCCTTCCTTCCTTTCTTTCAGGAATCGAGCAGAGTTCTGGAATATTTAAGAGGTAACCAGTGAAATGAATTTGGAGTGATAATATTTTTAATTGTCTGGGGCTCCCCATTGGAGACTCAATCAACAAATGGCTGGCTTGCCTATGACCTCTTCAGCTCTGCCTAGGGCACCAGAAACAGTTCCAACCCCATAATGGGGAGTAGAGGGAGAGAAAGCTTACCTACTTGAGTGTAAATGAATTGCTGGCCACAGATCCATGTAGAGAACCCTAGGTTAGCATGGAGTTGAGGTGGGCTGCTCTGTTGCTTTAGGAAAATTTGAAAACAATCAGCCTTCTCTCTATCCTTTCTCCCTTCCCCTCCTCCCTTCGAAAAATTCTCCCAAGTCAAATCTGTCTTGTTAAAAAAGATAAGAAAGAAGAAAGGAGGAAAAAAATGTCCTAAGCTCCACCCACTACTAATGATTATGTGGAAATGGAGTAGACTTATTAAATGATGATATGCAGTATCCTTCCTGGAGAAAGACAATACTTCCAGAAAATTAACAGATTGCCAGCCAGATGCTGCTGATATGGATCTTAACCAGGGGAGCAGCACAAGAGGGCGAAGAATGTCCATGATAGACAGAGACATTATATAGCTTAAGACTTTAGTCCTGAGAGAGAAAAAAGACAGACAGAGAAGTCACACCATTGGTAAAATGTTTTCTTTTTTCTTTTTCTTTTTTTTTTAAGCTTTCATGCAAAAGTTTTTAATTTGAAGTTTCACTTGTCAGTTTTTTTTTTTTTTTTTTTTTTTTTTTTTTTGAGGGGGGAAAGAGATACTGCTCACCTTCTTTACTGTTCTGGACAATTAGTAATTTCTTTTTAAAAATTGTTTTATTAATTTTATAATTGTAACATTTTTTGACAGTACATATGCATAGGTAATTTTTTTTTTTACAACATTATCCCTTGTACTCCCTTCTGTTCTGAATTTTCCCCTCCTTCCCTCCACCCCCTCCCCTAGATGTCAGGCATTCCCATACATATTAAATATGTTATAGTATATCCTAGGTACAATATATATGTGCAGAGCCGAATTTTGTTGTTGTTGTTGTTGCAAAGGGAGAATTGGATTCAGAAGGTAAAAATAACCTGGGGAGAAAAATAAAGAATGCTAACAGTTTACACTCATTTCTCAGTGTTCCTTCTCTGGGTGTAGCTGATTCTGTCCATCATTGATCAATTGGAATTGGATTAGCTCTTCTCTATGTTGAAGATATCCACTTCCATCAGAATACATCCTCATATAGTACTGTTGTTGAAGTGTATAATGATCTCCTAGTTATGCTCATTTCATTCAGCATCAGTTGATGTCTCTCCAAGCCTCTCTGTATTCATCCTGTTGGTCATTTCTTACAGAGCAATAATATTTCATAACATTCATATACTATAATTTACCCAACCATTCTCCAATTGATGGACATCCATTCATTTTCCAGTTTCTAGCCACTACAAAAAGGGCTGCCACAAACATTTTGGCACATACAGGTCCCTTTCCCTTCTTTAGTATTTCCTTGGCATATAAGCCCAGTGTAGCACTGCTGGATCAAAGGGTATACACAGTTTGATAACTTTTTGGGCATAATTCCAGATTGCTCTCCAGAATGGTTGGATTCTTTCACAACTCCACCAACAATGCATCAGTGTCCCAGTTTTCCCACATCCCCTCCAACATTCATCATTATTTGTTCCTGTCATCTTAGCCAATCTGACAGGTGTGTAGTGGTATCTCAGAGTTGTCTTAATTTGCATTTCTCTGATCAAGAGTGATTTGGAACACTCTTTCATATGAGTGGTAAGAGTTTCGATTTCATCATCTGAAAATTGTCTGTTCACATCCTTTAACCATTTATCAGTTGGAAAATGGCTTGATTTCTTATAGAGTCAATTCTCTGTATATTTTGGAGATGAGGCCTTTATCAGAACCTTTAACTGTAAAAATGTTTTCCCAATTTGTTACTTCCCTTCTAATCTTGTTTGCATTAGTTTTGTTTGTACAAAAGCTTTTTAATTTCATGTAATCAAAATTTTCTATTTTGTGATCAATAATGATCTCTAGTTCTCCTTTGGACACAAATTCCTTCCTCCTCCACAAGTCTGAGAGGTAAACTATCCTCTGTTCCTCTAATTTATTTATGATCTCGTTCTTTATGCCTAAATCATGTACCCATTTTGATCTTATCTTGGTATGTGGTGTTAAGTGTGGGTCCATGCCTAGTTTCTGCCATACTAATTTCCAGTTTTCCCAGCAGTTTTTGTCAAATAATGAATTTTTGTCCCAAAAGTTGGGATCTTTGGGTTTGTCAAACACTAGATTGTTATTTTTATTCACTATCTTGCCTTGTGGACCTAACCTATTCCACTGATCAACTAGTCTATTTCTTAGCCAATACCAAATGGTTTTGGTGACTGCTGCTTTATAATATAGTTCTAGATCAGGTACAGCTAAGCCACCTTCATTTGATTTTTTTTTTCATTACTTCCCTTGAAATTCTTTACCTTTTGTTCTTCCATATGAATTTTGTTGTTATTTTTTCTAGGTCATTAAAATAGTTTCTTGGGAGCCTGATTGGTATAGCACTAAATAAATAGATTAGGTTACGGAGTATTGTCATCTTGATTATGATCGCTGGGCCTATCCAAGAGCACTTAATGTCTTTCCAGTTATTTAAATCTGACTTTATTTTTGTGGCAAGTGTTTTGTAATTTTGCTCATATAATTCCTGACTTTCCTTTGGTAGATATATTCCCAAATATTTTATACTATAGACAGTTATTTTGAATGGAATTTCTCTTTGTATCTCTTGCTGTTGGATTGTGTTGGTAATGTATAAAAATGCTGAGGATTTATGTGGATTTATTTTGTATCCTGCAACTTTG
This sequence comes from Sminthopsis crassicaudata, assembly GCF_048593235.1. Taxonomy (NCBI): domain Eukaryota; kingdom Metazoa; phylum Chordata; class Mammalia; order Dasyuromorphia; family Dasyuridae; genus Sminthopsis; species Sminthopsis crassicaudata. The sequence goes on from NC_133620.1 coordinate 364,061,158, forward strand.
CTAAAGTTCGGAATTATTTCTAATAGCTTTTTAGCAGAGTCTTTGGGGTTCTCTAAGTATACAATCGTATCATTTGCAAAGAGTGGACAATTAGTAATTTCAAAAAAAAATCATTTTCTTTCTTCCTAAAGAAAAAAAACTGAGGAAGCTGGAACTGCCTTGAGATATATAGAACATATTTCATTCCACTGGCAAGGTATTGGAAAACCTCTGCTTACTCTGGGGCTACTCAGCTGTGTTTTCTGTTCTCTGTCTGTTCCCTGTGTTCCAAGGATGATTAATCTGGGGTAGGGAGAGGGGAGGTTCAAGTTGTCCATACAAGTGTTTGCACTGTATATAAGCCTTTTTATATTTGTGTATTAGTGTCTTCTATAAACAAAACCTTAATGACCAGGTAGGGAATGGGAGGCTGGGGAATAATTAGGCATGTTAGCAAAATTTTTCTTATGTAGAAATCCTCATGTAAGGCAGATGAATTGAGATAATAGGGTAGTATAAGAAGGAAAATGTTGGGAGATCACTATATGGATTGAAGAGAAGAGCATTATTATTGGCTGGACTCTTCCTACTTGGGGAAACTAAAGAGATCTGGTGGAGAGTATAGCTACAGGACCAACCTGGAAAGAAAGGCAATGTGATGTGTACTGGGTTTAGATCAAAGGACCTGGCCAGATCCTACCCCTTCTGCTTAGTACCCTTGTGGCCTCAGGCATTTCCCTTTTCTGGGCCTTATGTAAAATAAGAAGGATGAATTAGATGGGGTCTATGGTTTCATCCTTCCCCAAATTCTTTGAATCACTCAGTAGGATTTTGAGAATGGCAGTTTCCAGTTTGCAAATTGGGGACCCTAGTTAACTTATAAGCTCACCTTGGGATGCAAAAATGTTTCTCAAGGTTTGAAAAAAGAGGAGCCAAGAGAGGAACTTATTTGAACCAGTCATGTGTCTTGATAGCTTCTGGAAGGCTTCACTTTCTGCTTCAGATATTTACCAGCTTTCTATGATCACAGACAAGTCGTTTAACTTTTTTACACCTCAGTTTCCTCTTCTGTGAAATGAGCATAATATTGCCTGTAGGATCTACTTTACAACTTTCTTGTGAGGCTTAAATGGAATAATGATAGAAAGCCCTTTGTAAACTCTAAAGCCTTTTGTAACTGCCTGGTATCATTACTATCACTTCATAGCACATTTCTTCTATAAGCAGCAAATTCAGAAAAGACTTACAAATGGGGGGGGGGGGGAGGAAGACCTTTGCATTGTGAAAGAGCTGGAGCTCTTATTAGAAATTTCTATCTGGATCCTGGAGTCTGGGGTAGTTATTTCCCTTTGACCTTAATGCAATATGAGTGTTGTTTCCAAATATAATTTTCCTTTTTTTTTTTTTTTTTTTTTTTTTTTGTTTGTTTTGAATTCTTTTTGGACATAAAAGAACTGCAGGCAGTTGCCTTAGCAGAGGAATGAGGCTAATAGGCAGCAGCTTGGCTCTCTGCTAGTTATCTGAAGTAGTCTAAAACTCTTCTCACATTTAAGTTGCCTGGACCTGCAGGCTTGTGACTTTCTTAAAGCCTTTCCAGCTCCCGAACTTCTGTTGGCTCTTGTTGCTTTATAATTCAAAAGGAGTTGAATTGCTTTAGTTCTGAGAGAGAAAGTGAGTGTGTGTGTAAATTTCAGGAAGCCTTAAGTAAGATTAGCATATTTATAAGGAATGAGCTGCCATCACCTCACATGCAGCCATCTCTAATGATGTGACATGCTGGGCTAAGGTGTATCAGAAAAAGAACTCTCAGGTCCAGATCCCCTAAAGGGCCCCAGCAGTGGGGTTGCCATGGAGAGAATTTGAGCTATAGACTAACAAATAGGTGTTGAATTTTCCTGTTGGTAGCTGGAGGATGGTGAATTGTAGGAGATTAGAAAACCTGGGAAGAAAAACTATACTATGGACATCCTTGTAATGTAAAACACTTTACATACCTCAGGACTCTACAGAACAGAAATGCCCACCATCTTTTATTTATTTATTTATCTGAGGGTTTTTTTTTTTTTGTTTTGTTTTTTTGTTTTTGTTTTTGTTTTTTTAATTTATTTGATTTCACTGGAGCAGGAACTCCCAATGGGGGGACTCATTCTACCGATTCAGACTGGAATGTTTTCTACAATTTATGAAACACTAGTGTGAAGGCAATAGAAGTTAAGTGATTTGCTCAGTCACATTTGCCAGTACTATGTCATGGTAAGGCTTCAGACAACGTCTTCACCCTCTGAAGTTCTCTATTCACACTCTGTTCTCTATTCCTTAGTCGATACTGTCTCTTATCATTATCATTATTATTCTCATTATTGTTATTATTTTCCCACTTTATTCTAATATTTTTGATGGAGCTCAGATCGAAATGGTCTTTGGACAAGTCTTTAGTGGTTGTTGTTCAATTGTTTCAGTAGTGTTCAATTTTTCATGATCCTTTTAGAGTTTTCTTGGTGAAGATACAGGAGTGACTTGCCATTTTCTTCTCCAGATCATTTTATAGATGAGGAAACTGAGGAAACAGGGTTAAGTAACTTGTCTGGGATCACACCGTTAATGTCTGAGGCTGGATTCAAACTCAAGATTTCTTGATTCCAGGCCCAGCACTCTATGACAACACCATCTAAGTCTTCACCTTCCACTATTCTTCTATATTTAATGTTATGTGTTCCATTGCCCACATGGGCAAAATAACAGCTTTTAAAAAAAAATTTATAAGCTCATCATCTGTAAGTTCACTGAAAGCATCCTTGGGGCTACTCCAGGAGCAGATAGGGAAATAGGAATGATTTGTATTTTATCCTCTTCCCATATGGTTTTGATTTTTTTTTAACCAAATCTCTATATTTTCAAAGTTTCTCATTCCACATAGCTTGGAGATTATGAGTATTTGATATGACATCTGTTTAAAAAAATCCACTAACCTTTGTTGCTTACATTTTTATGGATCAGTGTTTTATCCAGGAAATTGTGGACCAGAGTTTTATCTGTGATCTTGCTCCAGTTATAGTCCAATTTATTTGGTGAATTTTCAAAGATATTTTAAGGTCTTTATTTGTAGAATAAGAATTTGTCATCTGTTCATGAATGATAGGCTTCCTAATATATGATTCTAATGTCCAGGTTTTGTCTTGCAAAGTGTTAGGTAAAGTCTAAATGTGTTGAACATTTTTTTTTCCCATTTCCTCATATACTCTGCAATGATTGATAATAAGTCTCGATTCCTGAAAGACGTAGATAACCTTGTGTAATTTCTGGTGGTGATGATTTGATCTTGAATTTTTAAAGCAAACCTATTTGCTTCTTAGGAAGAAATCTGTAAGACTTGATCATTTGTTTGGCATTTTTTTGTTGGTGTATTATTTCTGTCTTGAGGTTATGTAGATATTACTTTTGCAGGGCCTTTTGATTCCTCCCTTGAAACTTGACTGTTTTTTACATAAACTCCTCCTTGAGATAAACTTCTTTTGTCTACATTTGACAAAACCCAGTAGTGGTGTCTTAATTTGCTCTTGATTAGTAAATATCCATTTGTTTCAGAAACTCTTTAAGTCTTTAAGTTTTTAATCTGTTTATCTTCTCAGAGAACATTTGTCAATTCATTTTCTCCTTTTTTTTTTTTGACAGTGAATGAATAAATAAAAAAAAAAACCTATTCAGCACTCATTGTGTTCTAGGAACTGTGTTAAGTGTTAGAAATATAAATATGAAAATTGAGATTGTCTTTGCCATCAAGAAGTTTGCTTTCTAAAAGAGAAAGATAGCATGTATATTGGAATCAGCTAGATGCTGTGAACTAGGCAGGTTTATGCTCAGTTAGGAAAGCTTAACCCTAGAGTAGGAGTTCTAAAACTGAGCAGATTATAAAAATAGTTCAAAAGATTGGGAGCTTTCTCTTCCTCTATCTTTTTATGTTTGTGAAAGTGAAGAAGGACAAGATTAGGCAGAATGGGGTAAAAAAAAAAAAAAAAAGAAAAAAAGAAAGAACACTGATTGTATTCAGGCCCTGATTTTGTCCCCTGGCTCTCAAGCTCTTTGGAGCTTCTCTTCTCTGAGATTTCCTTTCATCCCCTATCAAATGAGAAGGTTGGGGTACTTAATTTTGAATTTGTCACTTCCTTGAGCATGTCTTTTCACAGTTTGTTTTCAAGATGAAGTGAATAGACTATTGGCTTGAACCCTTTTAATTTGTTACATAATCTGTTTGCCTCAGTTTCTTCACCTGGAAAATGGGGATAATAGTGATCTGCCTTCCAAAGTGGTTATGAAGCTCAAATAAAATAGTATTTGTTAAGCGATTCAAAAGGTACAAGTAAATATGCCTGGCACATAGTAAATATCATACACATACACACATGTGTATAAATGCTGCTACATCATCATTTTCAATCCCTGACTTATGTCAGTCACCATACCTTAACTTTGTTCATCTGTTTTAAAAGTTTAGAAAAAGGAGTACTAACATGTTAAACTGCCATTTGGATCATAGGCTACTTGGTTTATAACTAGAAAGGACTTTTTACAGGGTATTTTAGAGGGAACATAGGTAGTGCTGTGGTTAGTATTCTGGACTTGGAGTCAGCAAGAACTCAGTTCAAATTCAGCATCAAATACTGGCAATATAGCTTTCTGAACTTGGGAAAAATCATTTAACCTTCTGCAGCTCCAGTTTTCCCATCTGTAAAATGGGAATAATAATGGTACCTACCTCCTAATGTCATTGGGAGGTTCAAATAAGATATGTGTAAAGCACTTTACAAATATTAAAGTGCTATGTAAATGCTAGCTATTGTGGTAACGATTGTTGAATCCAACCTCATTTCTTTACAGAGAAGGAAACCAACTGAGAGACATATGAAGTAACTTGGTCCTACCAGTAATAGGTAACAGAACTGGATTTGAACCCAAGCCTTCTGGTACAACGGATAGTGCTGGACTTAGAGTCAAATTTGGGCGCAAACATTTATCAGTTGTGTGATCCTAGGAAAGTTACTTAATCCCATTTGCCTCAGTTTCTTCATCTGCCAAATGAGCTGGAGGAGGAAATGGCAAACTCATCTAGTATCTTTGCCAAGAAAACCCCAAATGGGATCATGAAAAGTTGGACATGACTGAAATGACTGAATAACAAAGCAGCAACAAAGTTCTGACTCCACTCCCACTTCTGTACCATCCTATATGATCCTTGGTATCCTCCTAGCCATGGCAAGTTTCTATACACTCTAGATCAAACAGCAGGGCCTCCCCTCCAGAGCTTGTCTGAATTGGATTGTTGTCTTTCTTCTCTCCAGCACAGATGACGACTGCCCAGTTTAGGCTTCGATATTCCCATTGGATCTGCCCAAACTAGAGGCACAGGGAAGGAGATTTGCTCCATCTCTTGCCAGAATTTCTTCTTTCAGCTTATAATGAATTGGAGTGTTCTGTTTATAGGCTGTGCTCACCATATTTTGGTTTTCCTTTCCTTGATTTAGCAGGGAGGTAGGAGGGAGAAATATGCCTTTGAAAACTCCAACTTGGCATGTAACAAACAGAGAGTGTGGGTGTATGTTTTTCATATTTAATTGCTGGTGTGGTCCCCACCCCCAGCCCATCTCCACCCCCGAACAATTCTTCTGATAGGTTAGAAGGTAGAGGATTACTCCCCCCCCCTTTTTTTTTTTCTTTTTGCTCAGGGTTTGTTTATATGGGGACTTGAGGACTGGAACCTGGGAGGGGGTTGCCTGGGAACCCTGGATGCTCAAAGAATTTTCATGTCTTCCTTGAGTGGGCGGAAGTACTTTGAGAAATCATCTAACTCTCTGTCTTCAGGCAGGTGAATGTTTCAGCCACCTAGGACAAACAGACATTTCCCCTAGCAAATAAGTCTCCTCCATAGCTAAGGGAAAAGGCAGAGCAGTGGGAAAAAGAAGTGGGTCTGGTCCTTGCCAACTCTCTTCCAGTCTTTTTACAAATGTGAACTTTTTTTTTTTTTTTTTTTTTTTTTTTTTAATAGTGGTGACCCTACAGATGGGACTCTGCTAAATGCGTTTTTCTCTTTCTTTTCTTTTCTTTTCTTTTCTTTTCTTTTCTTTTCTTTTCTTTTCTTTTCTTTTCTTTTCTTTTCTTTCTTTCTTTCTTTCTTTCTTTCTTTCTTTCTTTCTTTCTTTCTTTCTTTCTTTCTTTCTTTCTTTCTTTCTTTCTTTCTTTCTTTCTTTCTTTCTTTCTTTCTTTCTTTCTTTCTTTCTTTCTTTCTTTCTTTCTTTCTTTCTTTTTTTTTTTTAATATTTCCAGGAATTTTTGCTAGGGAGAGAACAAAGCTTTGATCTCTTTTTGTTATTCCCACCCCTTATCCCAGCCATCCAGATCTTAGTGTTGATGAAATTTATGCTCAGAAGAATGGAATTTTCCTGCATTTCTCAAATTGACTTTTCTTTAAAATGATGAATTCATTAACTAAAGATTGCTTACATTTGGGTTTCTTCCATCCACATTCACCATTCAGTTAATATTAACTCATCAAATGTTTATTAAACACCAACTATGTGCCAGTCTCTGCACTTGGCCCTGGTGATACAAAGACATTAAAAAACTTCTCCTGCTCTCAAAGGGCTGACAGTCCACATGCACATACATAAATGATAGAAAAAATAGAAAATAATTTTTTGAGGGGAGACAAAAAAGTTGGGGTTAAATAACTTCCTCGGGGTCAAACAGCTAATAAGTATTTCGTGTCTGAACTCAGATTTGAACTCAGGTCCTCCTCACTCCAGAGCCAGAGTTCTATCCACTGTGTCACATAGCTGCCCCAGAAAAAGAAAGAGAGAAAATTAGCACCTGTGGAGTCTTATATAGGTGCTGTTCTTGGAATGAAGATTCTTCTTCTGTTAGGTGGAGGTAAAGAAGTAGGACATCACAAACAAGGGAAATCTCTGATACAAAGGTGTGGAAGTGGCAAATGGAATGTTGTATATGTAAAAAAGATTCCAGGCCAATTTTTGCTTACTGTTATTAATATTAATAATTGACATTTACGTAGCATTTTAAAGATTATAAAGTGCTTTCCATATAGAATATTACATTTTTCTTGTACTAGTTTTCTGGGACATTATTTCAGATATCATTATCTTCATTTTACAGATGATCAAACTGAGGTTCACAGGGCTTAAGTAATCGTTCATGGTCACACCCACTTGGAGTCTTCTTGTCTCTATCCAGTGCTCTATACATTACACAAGTGTTTCTTAAACTTTTTAGTCTCAAGACACCTTTTTATTCACCAATTACTGAGGATCTCCTCCTTCTTAAAGTGCATTTATTTATGTGGGTTTTATCTGTCAATATTTACCGTATTAAAAATTGAAATGGCTTAGAATTACATTGAAAATTATTTGACCTTGTGGATCCCCTGAGTCTCAGATTCCCCAGGAGTCCCCAAACTAGTCACTACATTATACCATTGTACTCTTCTCCCTGGTTAGAAGACAGCTTTATTCAGAGGCCACAAGGAGTAGTGGAAAGAGTGTTGGACTAGGATTTGGAAAAGGCTTGAGTTTGAATCCTACTTTTGACATTTTAGTTGTTTTGTGATTGATTTGGAGTTCAGTGGAAGCTCACTGAGTCTTAGTTTCCTCATTGGTATAAGGAACATCATGAGATCTGGTTTATCTGTGTCTGAATCTGTTGGGAGAGTCAAGCAAGAGGTGTACGGGGCACTGTGTAGACCTTAAAGCACTATGTAGATGTCAGTGGTTATGGAGGGATTTCTGGGCTCTGTTTGCTCAGGTTATTCTCTTCTTGTTTTCAGTCATTTTTCGATTGTGTCTGATTCTTCATGACCCTGTTTGGGTTTTGTTTTGTTTTGTTTGGCAAAAATACTGGAGTGGTTCTTCCATTTCCTTCTCCAGCTCATGGATGATGAGGAAACTGAGGCAGAGTTAAATGACTTGCCCACGGTCACACTGCTAGTAAGTGTCTGAGGCCATATTTGAACTCAGAAAGATGATTCATTCTGATTCCAGGCCCACCATCCTACCCACTGTCCCACCTAGTTATCCTTACTTTGGAGGTATATTATCAAATGAAAGTTGAAAGTACTTTCTGTGCTGGGGAATAACTGCAGAACTCTATGAAATCCCACCCATATCCTTTATATTTTAAACAGAAGGATAGTTAGTAAACACTGTTTTGGTTTTAAATCATTTGGCTCTCATATCAAGAGCTATGCTGCCCATAACCCTAGTACCCTATGAGCCTATTCATTTTCTAGCCAGTGGTAATAAAGTGAGACACAGCTTATTCAGTCTGGCCATGGAGCTGCTTAGAAATGCAACTTGACTTTTGCCATCCACGGTAACTATGAATCCTGGCTTTAGATGGGGCATCTCTAGACAGGGCTACTTTGTGGGTGCATAACGGGATCTAGGGTAGTTCACTAGTGACTTGCCCCTCTTTTATTAAAATACTTTAATTAATCTGAATGGGATATGTTAGGAAGTTACCATTTAGCCTTAGGCAAATCTGGGTTCCTGAAATGGGGGTGGGGAAGAGAGTAAACCCTGTGTTCTGACAATTGCTCAAAACCCCAAAGCCCTTATCGTTGTCATCCATATGTACACAGAGAATTGATGATGCCCTGTAGGCCAATCAGTCAATAAGCATTTATTTCCGCACTGACTTTCTGCCAAACACTGGGACTACAAAGATGAACAAGAAATTGCCTTGCCTTCAGGGAGTTTCTATTCCTCAGGGTAAAAGAATGTAACAATCCATGATTATCTGGGACTTGTTAGAGCATTAGGAAAATGATGTTAGCTTTATGAGTGTGCCCAAAAGAAGGGTCAGATTTTGCGTCATTCCATGACCATGTATAACATACCCTGACCTCAGTCTGTTGTCTCACAAATATCTGCCATTGGTCACAGAGGACTGGACTTAAGAGTGATTCACCCTGTTCCTGGAAATTCGATGTTAATGCCTTAATGAAGGTAAGCTCAGAAGATTCTCTGCCTTAATAAGGGAAGAGCACAGTACTAGCAGCAGGATTGGTTATATTGGTAGGAGCAATTCAGGAGAAGGAAACCAGGGTCATCTTGGTTTCCAAGGAATATCTGACTGAAGTTAGCAAAGGAGACATATAATTCTTCATGCTCCCATAGGAAGGAGGTTATTTTATTCTTGGAATAAAAACATTTATGAGATGTGCATTCACCTCAGGTCCAGCTAGGGTTCAAAACCCCCAACCCAGTGCCTTTTCTGATATATCCCAATGCCATATTTGACAGATGTGAAAACCTAGACTAAGGAAAGGCAGGTGACTTTTTCAGGATCACAAGGCTGATTTGGCTTGGGCTCCTTTCCATCTTGATGTTATAAACCTTCTTTTGGCAGAATGGTGAAGCATATGCCCCTGCTCTCAGAATAAGAATGGTTTTTAATGCATAAAATAAAAGACCTGGGATTACAAAGGACACCAAATGTTTTGAACTAAAATTATTAAAAATATTTCTTTTTTTAAAAAAACAAGTTCATAGATGCTAGACTGAGATCTCCTGGATTAGGTGGTCTTTTACTTGCCTTTTTTTTTCCCCTGAGCTTTTCTAGTGACTTCTATACCATGACGAGAGATGAGAAGAGGACTTTAATGAAAAAAGGGGATGATAATAGCACTGATGTCTCCTCTCAAGGTTGTTATGAGAACGACCAGAGCTAAAATTTATTCCAAAGATAAAATTTGTAAGGTGCTTTGTAAATATTAAAGCACATATCAAAGATATTATTATCATTATCATTATTATATTGAATAAACAGAACAGAAGCTTTAAAAGAGGGATAAGAGAAATAAATCAAAAAAAAAAAAAAAAAAAAGAAAAAAAAAAGAGGCTTAGACCAGAGGCAGGGGAAGGAGAGGCAACAGGAATAGTCTGTCAGCATGTTCAGTTACTGTAGAATTGGTGTTCTAGGAATCACGTAACACCATAGGGATGTCAGAGTATAGGGAACATAGGTCTGGGAATTAGCCCAAAGTTGGTGACTGAAGCTACACAGGCTTCTAATGAGAATATGCCCTGTGCCATCTTAGTGTCCTGGGCCAAAGGCCTACTAGTTCTGTGATAGGCTTTTGCCCCATTCTCTGGATCAGGGATTATTTGCCAAGAAGAAATGTGTCTTATTCTGCAATTTGATTATGATTTTTCAGTAATAAATCAGAACATGTGTGAGAGTGTGTGTGTATGTGTGTGTTTGCATTCAGGCACATGTGTTGAAGAAAATATCAGACACTATTATGATTGTTTTAGGAAAATAGCAGGAAGCAGATTGCCAGACTCAGTTATATGTTCCTTGCCTCTGCCATGTACATGTGTGTTCGATGTCACTGAGAATTTGGAGACACAGCTTTTAGTTTCCCCCAACTGTTCTTTCTTACCACAGAGTGAATACAATTCAGTACCAATAATACCTAGCAATGAATAACCCAGAGAAGATTAATAGCCTCGTGTAGTAGTAAATTAGAGTTGATTTATTGCACATAATATATACAGGTACTCCTAATGCAATTAAGCAGCGAGACTTTTAATGCTGCAGAATCCAAAGGAAGACCCAAGAAAATTGGGTCTTAATAAGGCTTATTGAAATAACATCTAAACATGTTGTTTAGTACTATTAGGAGATGCTGTAGTAATAATGAAAATGGCTCATATCTTTGTAGTGATTGAAGATCTGCCCACGGTTCTCCAAATAGGATCATAGATGGAAAGCTGGGAAGGATTGTAGAGGTCATATAGTTCTACTACTCATCTTACATGATGGAACTTTTAGGCACAGAGAGATGAAATGATTCATTTTGGGCCACACAGACAGCAAATGACCGTCTTTAGATCTTTAAGCTCAGCATTCTCCCTCTGCATTAGGACATTATCTCATTTGATATCACTTTGTGAAATATTACGATTATTCCTTATTTTGCAGATGAAAAAATTGAATCTTGTCCCTAATACTTTAGGTAGGTAATGAATGGTCAATCAACTTTTATTTTAAAATGCCTGTGCTAAGTGTTGGATATATCAAAAGGGCAGAAACAGTCCCTTCTCTGAGAGAGCTCACAATGTGATGAGGGGGACAATAAGTGACCAACTATGTGTGAACAAATCAGAGGACAAATTGAGGATAATCTCAGAGGGAAGTAATAGGACTGGGAAAGACTTCTTGTAGACAATAGGAAGAAACTTGAAGTTGAACAAGTCATTTTCTCCTTACCTGATACCTCAGTTTCTTCACTTTTCACAAAGTAGGTGCTTAATAATATTTATTGACTGACTATCTATCTATCTATCTATCTATCTATCTATCTATATATATATAACATATTTATGTATATATATTGATTATATAAATATTTTATTTATTATTATATATTATTTATATAAATAGAAATATATATATAATATATATATATAAATATAAATATAACTGACTAGCTATATTTAAGCAGATTGGAAAGATAGGAAGGAACTAAATTATGAAAAGCTTTAAAAGCCAGAGAATTTTGTATTTGATCCTCAAGATCAAGGTAGCCACTGGGATTGATTGGGTAAGGGAGGGTCATGGTCGTATCTGTGATTTAGGACCAGAAATTTGACAGATGAGTAGAGAATAGGAGTGAGGACGGACTTGAGGCAGTCCAACTAACGAGCAGGCTATTGCTGTGGTCCAGGTTATGAGGTGATAAGGGGCTGTATCAGAGGAGATAAGGGGATGTCTGTGGTAACTGATCAGATATGAGGGGAGAGGGGAGGAAAGCTGAGGCGGACTAACAAAATTAACGCGGGCAAAATTAAAACCAGGTTTAAGATGATGTGGTTGCTGCTTTTTCTTTAATGTTACGCTCCTAACTCCCTTTGGTTAACTACAGGCTTGTGCTGTTTCCCTAGTCATTGGGGTGAGTGATATTGCTTGGTCTGAACCCTCCTGCTTTATCCCTTTTGACTGGTGGCACCTGTTTGCCAGAGGGACTGGACTAATGAGCAGTGTTTTTCAGGGCAAAGTTAAATAACCTTTTTTGGAACTGAACCCACGCTTTATGTAGGTATATGTCTGTCTATCTGTTACTATCTCCATCAGTACACACCCACATATAATTATGTTTTTTTCTGCACTGGGGAAGTTCTGTTCTTAGAACAACATTTCAACATGCATCTGAGAGAATATCTACTCCAGCCCTATTATTATGCAATCAGTCAGTCAATAAATATTTATTAAGCACCTACTATGTGCCAGACATTTTGCTAAGCTGTGGGGACACAGAAAGAGGCAAACGCCCTCAATGAACTCACAATCTTTTGAAAAGTGAAGAAACTGAAGTATTAGGTGAGGAGAAAATGACTTACCCAACATCACAGTAAAAAAAAAAAAAAAAAAAAAAAAAAAAAAAGGAAGCTGAACTGAGATTCTAACCTAGGTTCCCTAAGTCCATTTCCAGTCCCCTTTCCACTCCTATGATGTCTTTCACATGGAATGTTTTGCTAATTAGAATAATTACCCTTTAAATTATATTTTCAAAGTTCACTGCTTTTGAATGTTTAATAAATGAGCTATCATTAAACTATATCATTACAATTTGCATTTCCAGAGGACATCATAGTTTACTCAGTTTGCCTCACAAAAGTTTGAAAGCTAATACAGGCCTTATTATTCCCATTGAATGGATGAGGAAACCGAGGCTCAGTTTGTTTGTTTTATGAGATTTGTGTTTACATCAGTATAGGAGTCTTCTTCTAAGGAACTCCCTTGATCATGGGAGACTGGCATCTTCTCAGCAATTCAAAGTCTTAAGAGAGTTGCTTAGGATCAAGAAGAGGTTAAGTGATTCCAGATTCCCAGTCAAAAACTATTGTAGCCAGTACTTGAACCTATTCTGCTCTTGCCATGTCATTTATCAATATCTTTTGCTTATATGAGTGTTGAGCTTGGAATGAGGAAACCGTGAGTTCAAACCTCACCTCTGATAGTTACTGGCTATGAGAGCCTCTGCTAGTGACAACCTCTTTTTTACCTCAGTTTCCTTTTCCATAAAATGAGGCTTATAACAGCACCTACCTCTCAGAGTTGTGAAGATCAATGACAATACAAATGATAAAGTATTTAGCACGGCATCTAGCACACAGTAATACTTTATAAATGTTAGCTATTATTGTTGTTATTATATGAGTGCCTCTTTTATAAACTGAGGGGACACTTGTAACAGTATTTAACTTCTCTCAGATTGCATGGTGCCTTCAGTGGTGCTATAGAAAAACAAATCTTCCTGCTCACGGCTCTTTTTTTTTTTCTCTTAAGATTCAGTTTCACTACGTGATTGTCTCTTTGGTGTGCTGGATATTTGCTATCTTAGGTATTCCTAGATAGAAAAGTGGATAGTCCTTCTGGACCCCTTAGTGACTTGTCATTGCTCTCTGTTCCCAGATTGAACTAACAAAGGAAATGCCCTTCTCAAGACCTTTGTGCAACATGTCCTGGTCCTCATGGGCTTGGTCACTGAAAAGCTCTTACAAGGAAATGAAGTCTCCTGGTTTCCAGGTAGCTTTTGGGCTGAGCTCATTGATCATCAGGCCTTGTGCCCCACAGATCCTCTGGGCTCATTAATAAGCTGTCTTCAGTTCCCTCCCTCTTTAAGACAGAGATGAAGCTGAGCTGTACCTTGGCATTTCATGATTATTTGTAAAATCATAAGTGACTCAAGTATCTGATTATAATATTCCCATTTGTCCCTCCTGCTCCCCCTCTCCCTCCTTCCAAATGGATTTCAGGATCTCCCAGCCCATTCCCTTTCCTCCCTCCATTACCTTTTCTTTGCATATGTAATCAGTGCACCCAAGGGGATGAGGGAAAGACAATCAAAGTAGATGGATGAGCCTGTGAATGCTTCATTTTTTCTGGAGCCTGATTGTGGACACAGGTCCTTGGTGCTGAAAAAGTTCTTTTCGTTCTAAAAACGTGACTCACATTTGTTGAAGTTTTACATTTGGCAAAGTGTTTTCCTCACAATCATAAAATACAGTTTTCCTTTCCAGATCATGGGGGTTGAGGTGCAGACTCCTCTTCCTACCCTTCCCCCACATTCTGAGAAATCCATGTAAAATTTTTTGACCTTCCCTCCATACCAGAGAAGAAGTCTGAATTTTTTCTTTTTCTTTTATGGGATGTTTACAGTACTTTATTGCAAAATTTGGATTCAGTGTTTTTCTGTGTTGTCTGCTGGCCTCTGTGTGTTATTTAAGGATTCTGCAAACTCCTTAAAAATTCCCATTTAATTTCTTATGCTAACCTTTGGTATATCACAACCATAATGAGGAAAGTTGTGATGTAGAAGAGATAATTGCATCTCATTTAAGCATTGTCACAGCCCCATGTGACAGATGCAACAGATATAATCATGCCTGTTGAACAGATCAAAAAACTGAGGCTCTAAAAATGGAAATCAAAATCCTTTAAAAGAAAATGTTGAAAACTATCTCTACATGTTTTCTAGTAAATGGAGAAAAAAAATAACCATCCTCAAGGCCATTTCCCTGGTATTGATCAAGTGATTTTTAGATAAATCAAACTCCCAATACCGAATATACTACTATTAAAAGGAAAAGGAAAATGAAAGAAATTGAAGCTCTCAAAAAACAAGTTACATTCATGGTCACACAACAAGAAGTCAGAATCTGGGGTAGAATTTGAAGCCAGTTTTTCCGAGTGTGGGTTCTTGTCTTTTTCCCATTGAATGGAATGATATCTGGCCTTAAGATCCTTAATTAAGGCTTCCGAAGTCAGACTTGTTTATTTCCGATGGACAGTGAATCCTGGCTGTTGGGAGTTCTGTGGTCCCAAACACTACCAGCAAATCCAATATCTGTTTGACCTTTTTAGTCTTGAGAGTGGGAATGAATCCAGGGCTTCCTTTGTCATAAATCTTGCCTCATTGTTTGCTTTAGTCCCACACTTAAGTTAGTCTCCCTTAAAGCTTCCGGTTTGGACATTTAAATAGTTATCTGCTGGCCGGTACTTACTTGGGGGCTATTGTCTACAAATGAAGCTGAAGTAGAGAAAAGCAAACTCTCGCTCTCTCTGTCTCTTTCTCTCTCTCTCTCTCTCTCTCTCTCTCTCTCTCTCTCTCTCTCTCTCTCTCTCTCTCTCTCTCTGTCTGTCTCTGAATTTCTCTGTCTCTCTGTCTGTCTTTCTCTGTCTGTCTCTCTGTCTGTCTCTCTTTCTGTATGTCTCTCTTTCTCTCTCTGTCTCTCTGTCTCTCTTTCTCTCTGTCTCTGTCTCTCTCTCTGTCTCTGTCTCTCTGTCTCTCTGTCTCTCTGTCTCTCTGTCTCTCTCTCTCTCTCTCTCTCTCTGTCTCTCTCTCTCTCTCTATCTCTGTCTCTCTCTCTGTCTGTCTCTCTGTCTCTGTCTTTCTCTGTCTCTCTGTCTCTCTTTCTGTCTCTCTCTCTTTCTCTCTCTGTGTCTCTTTCTCTGTCTGTCTCTGTCTCTGTCTGTCTCTGTTTCTCTCTCTCTCTCTCTCTCTCTCTCTCTCTCTCTCTCTCTCTCTCTCTCTCTCTCTCTCTCTCTCTCTCTCTCTCTTTCTCCCTGTGTGTATGTGCGTGTAAAAGGGAGGTGTTCTAAACCAGCTAGAAATTGATTTCCCTGATTATGTGCTTTTGATTGGCAAGGAAGTGAGTCTACCAGAGATGTTTTACTATTAGCTTTAGTCTGTTTGGCTAGACTTAACAGATTACCCTTCTAACTTGAGGGAGGCATCTTCTCTAAATCAAAGGCAATGTGGCACACTGTAAAGTCTGGATTTGAAGTCAGGAGACCCAGGGCTCGAATCCTAGCTTTGCTACTGATTTCCAGTGTGACTCTTTCTTTCTTTCTTTTTATGACTTCTTCTTATCACTAGAATAAAATATTGAGTCCTTAGCCTGGGCTTGAAGACCTTTCTAGTTTAGATTCTGCCTCCCCTCCCATTTTTTCAGTCTTTCTCCAATGTGGCCCATTTCCTATATTCCTTTAGCAATCTCTCATCTCATACCTTTATTCTTTTTTTTTTTTTTTAATTAAAGCTTTTTATTTGCAGAACATATGCATGGGTAATTTTTCAACACTAATCCTTGCAAAATTCTTCTGTTCTAAATTATTCCCTCCTTTCCCCCCACCCCTTACCCTAGATGGCAGGTAGTCCAATACATGTTAAATGTGTTGAAATATATATTAAATCCAATATATGTATACATATTTATAGTTATCTTGCTGCACAAGAAAAATCAGATCAATTAAAAAAACCTGGGAAAGAAACAAAATGCAAGCCAACAACAACAGAAAGAGAGACTGCAATTTTTGGTTTACACTCAGCTCTCACAATCTTCTCTCTGGTTATAGATGGCTCTCTTTGTCACTGAACAATTGGAATTAGTTTGAATCATCTTAGTGTTGAAGAGAGCCATGTCCATCAGAATTGATCATTGATTATTATATAGTCTTCTTGCAATCATACCTTTTTTTCTGTTAAAAGTGGCTGAAATATACTCACTCCTCACTTCCTCTTGAATTCCTTCAAGACCCAGTTCACATTCCTTTCACTTTCACAAGGTCCTTCCTGACTCTTCCCAATTAACACACTCTCCTTCTTAAAATTGCCTTTAATATTTTGTATATCTTGTATTATTTTGTCTCTTTACAGAGGCACTTGTAGCATGCTGGTTGGATGGAGGACTGGCTTTGAAGTCCAGAAGACTTGGTTCTAAGGCATGTCTCTAGTATATATTGTCTTATTGTCTCTGTAACTCTGGGCAAATCATTTCATTTTGCAGTTCCCCCTAGAAAACTCTTTTAGATCATAAAATTCAAAGAAAGTATTTTGGGAGAGCAAGTCTCCAATGAAATTTGAAGATCACTGTGATTTTATTTATTTATTTTTTTAAGTGTAAATGTTGCGTCCCTGCAGTGAAATGAAACCTTGAAGATAGGAATTGTTTTTGGTTTTGTCTTTTTATCCTTGGTGACCTTGGTCATAGGGGGTGCTTAATAAATGTTGAATTGGATTATTAAATTGAAATTAAAATATCTCTCTGGGCCTTAGCTTCCTCATCTGAACAATAAGTGGATTTGGACTTTGATCACTTATGAGATTCCTTTCAGCCTATGATTCTTTGGCCCTAAATGCACATAATATTTCACTTGATAGCTAATTTTCATTACTACATAAGGGGCAAAATAATTGGTAATTTTTCAAGAAGATGAATACTCAAAAGTATTAAATCCTAGTTCAAGTCTGGTGTGATGGAACAAATGCCTCTTCATGGTTGTGTAGTGTTAAGATCTGAGTTGTAATCTCCACTTTGCTGCTAATTTGCTGTGCGTTTCTACTTAGGGACTCTATTTAATTTCTCTGGGCCTCAGAAACCCTATCAGCAAAGTGGAGCTAATACTATATACAGGTATACCTACTTCAAAATGGTGACAATCAGAAGAGGGTTGATTTCAGATTTCTTTGGAAAAACTCAAAGAAGCTTATGAAACAAACTTCGTATCAGGTGTATTTTAAAAGGGAAAACCAGCCACTAACATGATCAAGTGAAATAGAACCCCTTGGGCTTTTTGACTACTTATGCTTTCCCTGGTGTAAACTAATACAAGGTCATGTGAGATGATAATTGGCCTTCCAGAGAATGCAGATGGTTTTGATCGAAGGGGGTCTGGGTTGTCTCTTCTAGGATCAATTTGTCCAGATTTTATGTGGCTGGTTTGTACAACTTAGGTGGTGTAGGCTGGGGGGCAATAACCAAATGTGGTGCCCATTTCCTACATGAACTCTTTTGTTAATTACTTTAAAACATTCCATATACCTTGAAAGTCCTGTGGCTTTATCTTGATACAGTGTAATTTGCTTTTTCCTATTCTTTAGTTTAAGATTATTTTAGAACCTATTCCTTATATTTCTATTATTAAAGATGACAACAAAGAGGTTACTAGATCAGTTATGTTTTTCTAGGTATAAAATCTTGATTGATCTTGCTCTAAGGTAGAATGTAGAGCTGTCTAGTTTGGGTTCCTGTTGGAAATGACTATGGGTTCTTTCTAAGTCTCAGGAAAAGGTTGTTTTTTTTTTTTTTTTTTCTTTTCTTTTTGCCTTTTCCTGGTTCTGCATGTTGTTCCAGATCTATAGCTAGCAATTTTGGTTCCCAGAATAGCTTGTACAAAATCCCCTTGGGAAGAACAGCATAAAAGATGCCTTAAAATCAACTTTTTTTTTTTTTTTTTTTTTTTTAATTCTCTCAAGACTAACTTGCAATCTGAATTGATAGAAGGAGTTTCCTCATCTGGTAATTGCCCAAATCAATGAAATCTATCTTGTATCTATCAACTGTTTACTTCCTAATAACCTAATTATTGTTGTTAACTAAGCACTAAACTCAATTGTTAACTAAGCACTAAGCTCTATTGTTTTTGAAGGAGTCTAAGTGCTATCAAGTGCTCTAAATTTTAGTGCCCTGAGAAGTAGCACCAAATACCTTATCTTAGTTATGGCTCAGATAACACCCTGTTTGTTCTTTCAGTTTAACAATTGAGTGTTGATTGATTCATTGAAATGAATAGTCGGAGATATTGATCCACTCGAGGATTGTTGTCAATTCCTCTCTTCTCCATTGTGTACTAAAAATATTTACATAAAAACTTGTATGGGTATTTGTTAAACTCCTGAGATTTTAGGCCCTTGAGTCCTCAAAATGTAGTACCTGTAAAGGGAAGATATATGTATGTGATACATATATACTTAAATGTAGATCTCTCATCCTTCCTCCTTCCCTCCTTTCTTCTGTCTCTGTTTCTGTCTATCTGAAAATAGGAAAAATTTTGTTTTGTTTTGTTTTGTTTTGTCACCTACATTTGCCAATAATCCCAACGCTTGTAGAGACAGGTCATTTGGGTAGTATTCCACATCTATAGTTCCCTCCCTTCTTCAGAAAAGAGGAGTGGGATTCATTCTTATAGCTTTTCTTTGAAGTCAAATACGATCATTATAGTTACATAAAATTTGGTTTTAAATTGTGTTGTTGTAGTTCTTTCCATTTATACTGTTGAAGTCATTGTATATGTTTGTTTATTTGTTTGTTTGTTTATTTATTTATTTGTTTGTTTGTTTATTTATTTGCATCTGCTTACTTCACTTTTTATCAGTTCATATAAGTCTTCTCAAGCTTTTCGTTCTTTTTTATAGTTATTGTTTTTTTACAGTACAGTCGTACTACGTTACATTCCTGCACCAATGATGTTAGAAAAATTCTGCCACAGAAATTTTGGGGTTTTAAAATTTTTTGGTAATTTGACCTCTTTAGATATATATCCCTGGAATCAGAGTCAAAGGTTACAGACTTAATTCTAAATTGCTTTCCAGGTTGGATCAATTAACAGCTCCATTAATCATGTATTGGAGTTCCTATCTTTTTACAGACCATTGAGAAGATTTCATCTTCTGAATATTTTTAAGGGATTAAGTAGTCTGGACTGCTATAGTTCTCCAGAATTGTATTTTATTTTTTTGTCAGAATGGTGGTCAGTCATGGGTTCTCTCCCTCTATAATATATGTGGTCTGAGGATAATTGATGGTGATTTTACTCAGCATCTGGTGGTCATTTTCCTGTCCTTGCTCTGGATCTGTGCCATTTCTGAAGAAGAAACTAAGTGATAGTTGTGGGGTGGGGGAACATAGTGAGAGAGGAAGGAGGGCTTTGGTGAGTCACTGAGCTCCTGCAGACTAAAAAGAGCTTGACTTCAAAGCCAGAGAAAATATGGCAAAGATGGATGGAATCTTTGCACTCATTGAGCATTTAAACAAATACTAACACCAGTGTTGGCTGGGAAACAAAAGGCTGTCCCCTTCCTTTGGCAGTGAGCTCTAGGGAAGTGCTTCTACTTATTTATTCATTCATTCATCCATCCATCCATCAACCCATCTTTTTATCATCTGCTCATTCATTCATTCATTTTTGTATAGGGGCAGATAAAATTTGCCCTCCTTAGACTTCAGTGACTCTAGCAAGGACCTATACAAACTAATGTGTAGATTGGATTTGTGATGTCCTGTATTCATTTTCTTTTCCTCTCTAATTTTAGCCAAAGTTTTTTTTTTTTAATTTTTTATTTTATTACAGGTATAAATCACCAAGGGGGCCTGGAGGGAGAGAGGGACGTGATTCCATGTAAATAGCTGGTCTGACAGATCCAATCTACAAAATGGATTTTATTGTTGTACATTGGCCTTTCTTTTACAATGCCTACCAGTTGCTTCTCACTCCAAGGCTCTTAAGATTTTGGGAACATCTCCCTATTCTGCGTACACTTAGTGGGGAAACATTCTCTCTCTCTCTTCTTAGTGCAAAGTCTAAACCAGGCATTTTTTTTCTTGGAAATTAGGGGACCATTTATTTATTTATTTATTTGTTTATTTTTTGGTGGAGGAAAGAGAGTAAGAACAAAGCTGTCTTTATAAAGCTTAAAGAGTTTTGGATATGGGTTAACTGCTTAGCCCACCATGTTCTTTCTCTGCAACATTTGCTGGTTTTTAAAAAATAAATTTGTTTTTGGTTATCACAGTTGATTACTTGCTTAATGTTTCTCTGTGGGTATATCATTTTCATTTTCATTTTTTAATGCAAGATTTCATCATTGCTTGATCTGAGCTGGTTGGTTGCCCTGAGATTATTAATAATTGGGAAAGTTAATGGGGTGCGACTGAGAACATATATTTAAAAACAAGTTGAAATAGAAATACAGCTTCTAAAAATGATACCTTTTTTGTTTCTACTCTCTTGTCTTTGTTTTTTTGTTTTGTGTGAAAGTAGCATGCTTTATGATTTTCATATATGCCCGATTGCAATTAACATAAGTTAATTTTAAATACTGGGGAGCTGCTGCTGGTGAGAAAGGCCATGACTGTTCCTGGGAGTTGAGGGTTAAGCGAGAGGTTTGGGCTTTGTCTGGGCTTTTATCTCACTTGAGATCCACATTTGTTTCCCTTTGGCTGTGGACACAAGATATGGAAGATTGCTTACTTTGATGGGGAGAGAGGAAGAAGGAGCCCTTGCTTTGGGCCCCAAGACTTATCCCATTCCTCCTGCAGGGATTAGTCTATCATCATAAAATGCTTCCTAGCTGAGAATCTGGTTCCTTTGGAGTTCCTTCTAGAAGAGATGATAATATATCATGCCTGTCTATTTTATCCTGTTGACTTTTGTCAGAGATGTATGGGAAAGGGGAATATTCCAGCTTGATGTTAAAGTTTGGGACATTAGGACAAAAATCTGTGCTCACTGACTTGCTCCTGCTATTTTGTTCATTTTCACCTTACCTGAAATGCCCTCTGCTTTCCTTTTTACTATCCATAATTTACTAGCATTTTTGACTTAACTCTAATATCACCTTTATAAGCAATGACTCTGAAGTTCAAGAACTTGGATCCAAATTCTTGGCAAATCACTTAACTTTGCTTAGCCTCAGTTGGCTCATATGTAGGGGTCAGAGTAGGCAGTCTTTGAAATGGCTTCTGATCTCTATATTTATTTCTCTCTGAAGCCCTTTCTGATGATGCTAGGATGGAGGGAAAATTACATAATAGCTGTTGGGTGGAATTAGGAGCAATGTGTGGAACTTGCAAAAAAGCAGATTTAGGTTTGATGTCTGAAGAACCTCCTAACAGCATTGTTCAAAAACGCTGTGGGCTGCCTCAGGAAGCAGGAGTCCCCTTTTCTCCTCACTGGAGCTTTTCAAACAGGGAAAATGACAGAGCTTCTTGTCATGGGTGGTAGAGAAGGGATTTTTTTTTGAACATGGGGTGGATTAGAATTCAGGATTTCTTAAACTTTTTCCACTTGTGAGCCTTTTCACGTGAGAAATTTTTATGTGATGCTGGGGTATATAGGTATATATAATAGGCATACAAATCAAACATTTACTGATAATAAATTATAATATTGTGACCTCCTACATCAGTTATCAGATCCCATGTGAGGTCAAGAACCATAATTTTAAAAGCTGGAGATTAGATGATGTCTGCGATCCTCTTAACACAAAAAGCTTTATATATGCTAAACTCTCCCTTTTCTAATTTTTCACTTATTATCTAGTCTATTGTAGCTTATTTTAAACATTTTCTTATCTTCCAATTATGTACTTAACTTGGTTTTCTTATTTTTTAGTTATTTTTTTGTTCACTAATTGTTGAGAGGAGAGGGCAGAGCATTTGCCTCCTCTTTTTGTATCTCCATATTGCTCAGTACATCAAATTGAATACTTTCAGTAAATTAACAAGCAGAAGTGTTTGAATACTGTTTTTGCTGCTTACTTCCAAAGTGATTTTTGGAAATCTCAATTTCCTCATCTGTCTTTTGCAGGTGTAAATCTTATGATCTACTTATTCATTTGGTAAACTTGTTTCAGATCAAACAGCAAATACTTCATATAGCTAGGAAAAATAGATGTAGGAGGGGGAAAAAAGATATTTGTTTGGTTAGTGTTTTTTGATGGGATCAGAGCCTCCTTAGCCTGGGACTAGTTTTCCAGGAGTCCTGGGATTTAAAAAAATTTATATGATGAGTATGTTGATAGGTAGAGATAGGAGGGTGTTTCACATGGATGGAGTCATGTAGATAAAAGTGTGAGTTATAAGCGAGACTTTAAAGAATTAAGTCTGGAATCACTAAGATGGATGCAAAGAGTAGGACACATAAAAGTAGGTATTAGAGAGGCCCATATAAATTTGTGGAATTCTAGGGAAGTACCTTGAAATTGAGTGTGAATAAGTTAAATCAGATGGAGGAGAGTGACAGGGTGTCATTAGAGATTTTGAAGGAGAATCGTAACATCTGGTTATAAGGGCTGATTTAATGACTTTCAGTATTGCCTGGTATAGAAAGGGAAGATGTGTAAGGATAAGGAAAGGTCATAATAGGTTGATATAAAATAACTGATTGGAAGCACTGGATTGGAAGGCAGATTTTTGACCTTCCACTTTTGTTTTTTTGTTTTTTTTGCTTACTTCTTTTGTGACCTTGTGGTCAAGTCATTTCCTCCTCTTGGCCTCAGTCCAGTAATCTATACAATGAGGAGATTGACTTAAATCATTTCTAATATCCCTTCCCCCTTGAAGTCTATGATTCTGTGATCCAGGGACTAAAGCTTTTGTGGCAAAAAGTGGGTGGGAGGGGGTGTTTATGGGCATCAGAAAAATTTAGGGAAGATGAGAGGGTTTCATTTACCCTCAGAGCCTTGGTTTGGCTTTGAGGAGGTGGTCATGGGAGGATTTTCTTTCTTTCTTTCTTTTTTTCCCTTTTGGTCTCTCAAAGGAAATAAGGGGGCTTCTGGACTCTAAATAATTAAAAGCAAACTTGAAAAACTGCAGGCCCTTTGCTTCATCAAAGCTAAGTGCTGGAGCCTCATCCCAGGAGCCTCAGCCACCCTGGGGTTTTCCCTAAGTGCTATTTATTGAGACCTAAAACGACTCATTTTGAGGCAGGGAACCCATTTCCTGAACTAATCCTCCCCTGGAGAAAGCATGTGGACTTGAAGAAGGTAGGTTTTACTAGATGCCATCTGGAGAGTGGAAGATGATGAAAAGGGTGGGTGGTGAGAGTCGGCTGAGGGGAATTGGGAGTTCCATTCCAGCCTCTGGTTGGTTGGCGATCTCTGGGGAATGCCGCAGCTTCCTTTGGGTCTTATCTGCAGGAGGGGAGCTCAAATATCTTGGGGTGTGGCAATTATTGTAAAGGCTGTAGGTTCCTGGTGACACTCTTCCTGGGGGTGAATCAATAATCTAGATATTTATATTAGTTGTTCTTCTCCCGGTATTGTCTAGGCTCTAGACGTTTGGTAGAGGAGGCCCGCTTTTTGAGGGGGTGGAATGCTCTCTTCCCCCACTCCCCAGGTACAAGTTACACAGAATCAAAGTCAGAATAGCCCTTAGTTAATGAGCATTTATTAATAATTTACTATGTACCACTAAGCTTTGGGAATAAAAGAAAAGCAAACAGTCTTTGTCTTCAAGTAGTACACATTCTAGTATATATGGAGGAAACATAAAATGGTTAGGTACATTTTATATATATATATAATATATGTACACATACATATATATGTATACATACTCTACTATGCATATATACTTATGTGTGTACACATGTAACAGTAAATGGCTGACATTCTCAAAGGGGAGGATATTAGTAACTAGGTGCTGCTTGTATTCTTGCCAAACTGGGGGTGGGGATGGCAGCTTCTGCAGAAGATAGAACTGGAAGATCTGAGTCTGAAGGAAGCCAAAGAAGCTGAGAGATAGAGATGAGGAGGGAACCGTATTTGAAGTATGGGGAATGCTGGTGCCAAGGAGAGGAGGTAGGGGATGAAGTGTTGCATTCAAGGAACTGCAAGGAGGCTGGAAGAACTCTTTTTTTTTTTTTTTTTGAAATAAAGATTTTTATTTACAAAACATATGCATAGTTTTCAATATTCATCCTTGCAAAAACTTGTTCCAATTTTTTTTTCTTCCTCCCTTTCCCCAGCCTCTCCCCCAGCTGGCAAGTAATCCAATATATGTTAAACATGCACAATTCTCCTACACATATTTCCACAATTAACATGCTGCACAAGAAAAATCATATCAAGAAGGAAAAAAAAATGGGAAAGAAAAAATGCAAGCAAACAACAACAATAACCATCACCAAGTGAAAATGTGATCCACACTAGTTCCCATAGTCTTCTCCCTGGGCACAGATGGCTATCGCCCTCATAAGACCATTGGAACTAACCGGATTCATATTGTTGTTGAAAAGAGTCACATCTGTCAGAATTGTTCATTGTATAATCTTGTTGTTGCTGTGTACAATATTCTCTTGGTTCTACTTACTTCATTTAGCATCACTTCATCTAAGTCAGAGGAAACTCCTAATCGAGAAGAATGAGATGGGGAAAAGTTATCTTCAGTGGGGTTCATTTGGGTTAAATGTCCTTTATTAAATAGTTGGTCTGAATTGGAGTCTGAGGACCCACTTTCAAATATACCACTGACACTCATTCCCTTTGTAACCATAGACACTGCCTCCTTGACTCAAAGTTTCCTCATCTGTAAAATGAAGGGGTTAGATTTAATAATGATAGCTAGCATTCCTATGTGCCAGACCCTCTGTCACATGCAGTATGATTATTATCTCATCAGATCCTGACAATAACTCTGGGAAGTAGGTACTATTATTGTCCCCATTTTACATTGGGGAAACTGAGGCAGACAAGTTAAGTCACCCCAAGATTATACAACTACTTGTTGTCTGAAGTTAGATTTGAACTCAGATCTTCCTGCAGGTGATAAAATACTAGGTTTGAAGGCATGAAGACTCATCTTGCTGAGTTTAAATCTGGCCTCTGACACTTACTAGCTTTGTGACTCTGGGCAAGTCATTTAACCCTGTTTGCCTTAGTTTCCTCATCTATAAAATGAATTGGAAAAGGAAAAGCAATTCACTACAGTGTCTTTGCCACAAAAAGACCCATTCAGAAGGTGTCTATTTCAAGATTAAAGATTATTTTTTCTCTATGGTAAGAAACTATGAATAGCATTATATGGTGGATATTAGAATGAGAATCTTGTCCCTTGGAAAAAATTGTTTTAGCTCTTCATTATCTCTCATCTAGAAGGTTACAATGACTAGCTAGTCTTCCTACCTTTCATCCCTCTCCTCTCTTCCACACAGCTGTCAAATTGTCTTAAAGCACAGATTTGTCCCAGTCATTGCCCTGATCTAGAATCTTCCATGGCTCCCTCTAGACGTTAGGATAAAATACAACTGCATCCATTTGACATTGAAAAATCTTCATAGTCTCACTCTGGCCCGTCTTTCAAGACCAAGTCCATGTTATCCTCACTATGTTCCTGCCAAACTGGTCTGCTTGTGCCCTTTATAAAATATACTGGCTTTTGCTTCTGTACCTTTGCATCAGCTGTTCCTTCCTCCTATCTAGAATGCTCTCTCTTCTTACCTCATGTGCCTTGGAACTCTACTGAATACCCTCCTTCATGGCCCAGCTTAGACTTTTCTGTTCACCTCAGTTAACCTGGTCTCTCTTGCTTCTTTATTATGTTTATATTGTGCTCCTTTGTATGTTTATAGACACACCTCCATACCACTCTCCTCATATGTGTATAAACATGCATATATACATACATAGCAGCATTATTTCTATAGTTATACACATATACAAAAGCAATATATATGTACATACTTAGAAATAAAGATATGTTTATGTATATGGTTAATTATGATAACATGTAATTATAATGAATATTTGTTCATTTACCTATTTATCTGGGCACATGTGGTATCCTTCAGCAAACTCCTTATGGGCCAGGAGGATCATAATGTTTTTGTCTATATATCCCCTAGTCCACAGGTTCTTAATTTTATGTGTGTCATGGACCTCACTTGGCCGTTCTGGTGAAGTCTCTGGACTCTTCCTCAGAAATATTTTTAAATGTATAAAATACATAAGATTATAAAAGAAACCAATAATGATGAAATACAAGCATGAAAAGAAAACCAAACCAAACTAAATGCAAGGACCCTATGTTAAGAACTCCTGGCTCTCTACCATGCCTTATGCTTAATAGTGAATGCTTGTTGGATTGGAATGATTGCCTAAAGGAACTGGCTGGTCCCTTGCTAAAATGATCCTGTTGGATCTTGACTCTTAAAGTACCTGGGTAGCTTCCACTGGGATTCTCCCCACTTTTAGGAGAACAGACCTCTCTTGTGCTAGATACAGGCATTCCCTTTTAATATTAGTAAATAAATAAGAGCCCTGGCAACATGCCTTTGGGTGTTGTGTGTGGCCAACAGGGAATGGGCACGTTGGCAGGCGGGCCACCTTTGGGATCGTTGGTGCCCATCCTCAGCCGATATCAGCATCTTTTTGGGACATGTTCACTTCAAATAGCTGGCTGGATTTTCTATGTGGCTGTAAAAGAGAAGGCCTGAGATATGGAGGGGAAAAAATGGAAAGGATACTTGTTTTCATGGAAAGGAGAAGCACAGATTGGGCATGGAAGTGGAATAGCAGAGGGATGTGGTTGGATTGCTGGGACACATAGCAGTCTTGACAGGCTTCTTGAGCACTGTGTTACCTAAGTTGAAGCAGAGTTGAAGCACTGTTAGCTGGAGGGGAAGGGTGGGAATATAGAGTATATTATGAGAATGACTTTTAGGGATTCAGGGCATCAACTCAGAGATCATATCTCTTTCTGTTTGGGGAGAAATAGCAAAACAGCAGCCTGAGCTAGTAGGGGAAATAAACACTGCCTATGGATAAATGTTCCGTTTTATTTTTTGAAAAACAGAAGGATTAGGTCCCTCTATGCTGACCTTTTATTTTAGGAGCCCCGTGAGGAGAAATAAGGGACAAAATAAAGGCTTTTGATTGCTTTAAAATTTACTTCTTCATTCTAAAATGAGCAAGTATTATCTATGCTAATGATTAGATTAATATACCAGATTGCCAGTCCACAAGTATTTGTGAGAGTGCACTGTGATAGGCACTCTTAGCTAGAATATGGAAAAGTCTCTGCCCACATTGAGCTTGTACTCTTATTGGAACAAGACAAATGGATAAAAAGAGAACAATTAGATATTTAAATGATAGCTCGCAAAATCTCTGAAAATTTCATCAAACAAAGGTGTTGAGGGACTTTTTCCAATTGACTTCATCAATTTATTCAAATCCTTCATTTTACAAATGAGGAAACTGAGGTGAAGAGACATTGATTCTGATCAAGTGATTTATTCAAGGTCAAGGGACTTGCTAAAGGTGGCAAGCATAGTGCTAGCATTTGAATGCAAGGTTTAACTTTAGATCTGAAAGGGATTTTAGAGTCATTGAAAATATGTATTTAATGCCCATCAGTTGGAGAATGGCTGAATAAAATTATGGTATATGAATGTTATGGAATATTATTGTTCTATGAGAAATGATCAGCAGGATGATAATCAGAGAGTCCTGGAGAGGCTTACATGAATTGATGATAAGCAAAATGAGCAGAACCAAGAGATCATTATACACGGCAACAACAAAACTATACAAATATCAATTCTGATGGACATGGCTCTCTTCAACAATGAAATGATTCAAACCAGTTCCAATTGTTCAGTAATGAAGAGAGTCATCTACACCTAGAGAGAGAACTATGAGAAATGAGTGTGGACCACAACATAGCATTCTTACTTTTTCTGTTATTGTTTGCTTGCATTTTTGTTTTCCCTCTCAGGTTTTTTTCTTTCTTTTTAGATCCAATTTTTCTTGTCAGCAAGATATCTATATAAATATGTATGCACATATTGCATTTAACATATACTTTAATATTTAACATGTATTGCACTACCTACTACCTACCAATTAGGGGAAGGGCAGGGGGGAAGGAGGGGAAAATTTGGAACAGATTTTGCAAGGGTCAATGTTGAAAAATTACCCATACATGCATATGCTTTGTAAATAAAAAGCTATTATAGTAATAAAAAAAGAAAAGGAAAAAAGAAAATATGTATTTTGAAACATTTTAAGACTATGTATAAAATATTCATAGCAGCTCTCTTCTCAGGGTAAAAAAATTTGAAATTGAGGGAATAACCATCAATTGGGGCATGGCTTAATAAACTTTGGTATGTGTTTGTGATGGAATATTATTGTTCTATGGGAAATGATGAGCAAGATGATCTCAGGAAGAAAAATAAAACCCTGGAAAGTCCTCCATGAACCAAGCAAAGTGAAATGTACTGTACACAAAGTAATAGCAATGTTGTGGGATGACCAGCTGTGAATGACTTAGTTTGTCAGTAGTACAATCATGCATCACAACTCTGAAGGACTTATGAATGAAAAATCCTAATCATACTCAGGGAAGGAACTGATTGTGTCTGAATATAGACACTTTCTCTCTTCTTTCTCTCATCTCTCATGCTCACTTTCTTTCTCTATATCTCTTTTTTTTAAATTAATTTTTTCTTGAGGTTTTTATTTTCATTAGGGTGGGAAATTAGGGTGTTTTCCCCCACAACTTGACTTTTATGGAAATGTTCTGTATAACTGCACAAGTCATTTCTTAATTGTGGATGGGGATAAAGAAGAGAACCTAGAACTCAAAAAATTTAGAAACAAATGTAAACTTGGGGGAAAATACTAAATAAATTGAAAAAAAAATTATGAATCATTTTGTACATTATTTATGTGTACCTGTATCTACGCCTTCTTTCTCCAAAGAACCATTCTTTATAACAAAGAGTTGAAAAGAGGGGAAGACAAAAGTGTTTAGTAAACTGCCTATCATATTGAAAAAGCCTGATATCATGAGCAGTGTTCCACACCCATAGTTCCCCCTGCACAGAAGGGAAGGAGGTTCCTCCTCCTGTCTTTTTGTTTGAGCCAAGCTTGCTCATGACAGTTTCAGAACATTGTATTTGGATTATTTTGTGTTTGTTGGTTCTTTATATTTATATTGTTGTAGTCATTGTGTATATTATTTTCTTAATTATGTGTACTTTATTTGCTATCAGCTCACATGTCTTCCCATGTTTTTCATAATTCATCATTCTTAGAGGTCATTTTAAGGATGAGAAAATTGAAAGCAGAATGGTTAAATGATTTACTCGTGATCACACATTCAAAGAGGGGTTCCATAACTCCAAATCCAACAGCCATTTGTCTGTAGTCCCAAACTTTTAAATCTAGTATTTCTTTCTCTCATATCATAATTGGTTGGGGGTGTCTTTGCAGAGGAGGTAGAATTTGTACTGGGACTGTTATGACTAGAGGAGGCCAGGAGTATAGGATATTGCAGGAGATTAGATCACCACTAGAAAGAAGGAGGAAAGTTGTACAAGGTTCTTGAAGGAGTATTGGGAGAATTTAAAGATGGGGGCAAAAGTATGCTGGTTAACTGTTGATTGTGGTGAGCCTTGAATGACTTCCAGGAAGCATCTCTAAATCAAAAACTTGATACTAACTTCTCTGCAGTAAGCCCTCCATGTAAGGGTCATTTCCTTCACACCATCATAGATATTGTGGCAGAGAGAGTGTGGGAGTTTCATCAGAATTTTTAAAGGACAAGCAAGGTGGGAGAGGTGAGAGCTGGCTGTTTCTGTTTGCCTTTTTCCATAGCAACATGTGCACCTGGAGGCCATTGGGCATTCCTCTCCTAAACAAACAGCTTTCAGGAAGAGTTAATAAATTAATCTCCTGAGGAAAGAATTTGCTGTGTCCTCAGAGAGGCTTTCAGGAGTCCAGGCTAGAGCTTTTGCTAATGAAATCAGAACAAATGCTGATAATTGGGCATCAGGTTTGACAAAGAATTGAGTAAAGATAGGCAGTTGGTTTTCTTTTGGCAGGAAGGCTTTGGTGGGAGAAACTGAAGATTTGATGATTCTAAATAATAACAACTTTAAATTTATATGTTATTTTACCAAGAGCTTCATTTTATACTCTGAGGTAGGTACTTTAATATGCTAGCATATACACATACACACATGTATATATGTACATACGTGTATATATCTACATATATGTGTGTGTGTATATATATATATATATATATATATATATATCTTTGTTATAAATAGTCCCTCTCTAGCATTGACATACCTCATAACTCACTATAACTTGGTGGGAATTCTACAGAAGTTGTTGTTGCTGAAAATGGCACCAATGTTGTTGTTCTCCATATTTAGGCCAGTCTTAAAACTAACATTTAGGCCATTGCCAGACCCATCCAATTTGGGGTATGTGCTTTGCTGGCCCAGCCTTTGAGAGTGCAAGATCACTTTATACCACAGTGAGGCACTGGAGACAATTTTTAATGGGAGTAAAGGTAAAGTGATCCAATTAGGGTAAGTACTTTATTGTTATTTCCAATGGGGAATGGATGTTTTAAACATTGGTTACTTTCTCAAGGTCACAGAGCTGAGATTTGAACTCCTTTCAGTAGGTACAATGCTCTCAATTCTACACAGCCTCTTTTAACATCAGTCTGCAGTACTGAATGGGAAAGAGCACAATATTATGGGCTCATTGATGGAGAGCTGGAAGAGACCTGAGAGACCATCTAGTCAAACCTTTTCCTATCTTGGCTCTGATCCTACTTTGCTTATTACCTCTTGGACTTATGCTCCCTGGACCTCAATGTCCTTATCTGTAAATTAGAAACCAGATTTTCCCTAAAGTCCTTCAAGCCCTAGATATCTATGCATTATGAATCAGGAATGCCTGAGTACATCCTATACTCTCTACATGGCTGCTGGTTTGCTGTTGATTGAAGAACTAGAAAGACTGTAGCACTTTGTCAGCAATACAGCAGACCAGGATTGCAGATTCAGTCTCTTTGTGTGCTTGCTAGCTTTGTCACTTTCCATGGGCACAGGTGGCATCCTCGTCCCCAGAGAGCTCCCGTACTAAGTCATGTTTTATCAGGGAATTTTGCTAAGAAGGAGTGGATGGAACTGTCCCGTCTATTTCCCCTGAAATTGGGAAACCGTGATCAAGCATATTCTCCAAATGTGTCCCTTCTGTAAATGAAGGACAACACGGGGCAAGAGAACTGTATGTGTCTAAAGCCTATGGAGGTTCAGTATCTTATGTCTTTCAGGAGTGGAATGAAATGCCAAAGGAAATTTTGGATTTCGGATTTTGGAGTTGGAAAGAATCTTTAGAGAGTCAGTCCAACCTTTTCATTTTACACATAAGAAAATTAGAGGTCTGGAGGGATAACAAATCATTTGAGATCATGCAGCTAATAAATGTTAGAAATGAGATTCTTAACTTTTTTTTTTTGGTCATGGATTCCTTTGGCATTTGGAAAAGCATCTGGCCCTCTCAAAGATTCTCTCTCATTCTGATACTGCTGTCACATGTCTGTGTGAACTCAAGTAAAACTTTTTTACCTTTCTGGGTTGGGTTGGGTTTTTCCTTTTGTGAAATGAGATGAATGGTGTAGAATAGGAGTTCCTAATTATTTTGGTGTCATGGGCACCTCTGGTGGTTTGGCAAAGACTAGAGATCCCTTCTCAGAGTAATGTTTTTAAATGCATAAAATAAATACACAAGATATAACAACATATTGAAACAAAATAGTCAAAACATTTAGGAAAATAAAGTCCCAGGGACCCAGATTAAGAAGCTCTATTCTCAAAGCTCAGTTTTTCAACCCTGTTCAGAGTTATTTTCATGATAAATTGTGCTGCTTGTTGGTAATGATGTGATATCCCAGTCTTTCAATAATATGGAGTTGCTTTTATGGGGAGATCTAAGTTGTAACTTGTGTGACTCTAGACACCATATTTTGCTTTCCTGATGTCTCTAAGATAAAGATTGGACTAAATGATTTCTAAGGTCTTTCCCAACTTGAAAACCCACTAATTCATAAGTCCCAGCTAAGACATGTGTCTCTCTTTTATTATTATCTTAAAACTGGAGAGAATCTTAAAAGACAACCTCTTTTTATTTATTTATTTTTTTAAGAAAACTGAGTCTCAGAGAGTTAAGATGATTTTGCCCAAGGTCACAGAAATAGTTGTTGTTTTTTTTTTTTTTTTATTTTAATTTTTTGTTGGAGACAATTCTGGGACAAGGACACAAATCTCCTGACTTTCAGACTAGGGCTTTTTCCACCTTGTCCCAATTTCTGGGAGCTGTGGTCAGCTGCCAATCCAGATACCATCTCAGGCTATAGAAAGAAGGGGCTCTTTCTGCTTGGCAATGAGAGTTTCAGAGCTATTCCACTGAAGCAATCTCTGGAGTTTTATTTAATACAAAAATCAGTTGTGTTTCCATCAAAGTGATTACTTAATGTAAGTACATAATTGGGCTGACTATGCTTGTCACTTCTATTTTTTGGGAAGGTTGCCTGTGTGCCCTTCCCTACCCCCCATTGTTCTATTCTCCCCTTAAGCCCCAGCAGTCGATATTGTGGATCTGGCACCAAGCTGACCTTGCTGTTTTTTCATCTTGCCTTGTGATAGTGAAGGAAATGGAGCAAGAAATGGAACTTAGGTCTTTGTTTATATTTGGAGCTAACAAATTAAATTCAACAGGCATTTATTAAGCTCTTACTGTGTTTCAGGCACTGAGATACAAAAGCAAGGAGTTTATCTTTTTTCCTGGGAGAAACAACATGTACAGATAAATAAAATATATTAAAAAACAAGTGACGTACAAGGTGGGAGGCTCAGCCCAGGACTGACTAGAGGAAATCTGTAAAGGCCTCTTGTGGAGATAACATTTGACTGAGGCCTATAAGGGATTTAGGAGTTCCAAGAGGCAGAAGGGAGGGAGAGAGCAGTGTGAGTGTTGCATATCTGGAACCTCCCTTCTCCATTGACTAACCCTTTACTAGTAGTGAGAGGGCTAAACTACACTTGGCTATGTTTATTCTCCCAGTTGCTATTCATCTTACAGTAGTTCCCCTAGTAGTGATTAGAACATTGAACTTGGAATCTAATTTGGCTTTAAACACTTAGCCTAGTAAGGTAAGAATTTCAACACCATCAGTGTTAGATATAAAGAGTATCAGGCTTCAAGACAGGAAGAGCGAAGTTCAAATCCAGCCTCAGTCTCTTACTTAGAAGCTTGGTGATGCTAGGAAAGTCACTTAAAGTCAACCTGTCTCTGCTTTCTCAACTATAAAATGGGGATAATAATACCGTCTCCCTCTTAGAGTTATTGTAAAGATTAAATGAGTTTGGATTTTTTAGAAACATTTAACACAGTTCTAGGTATCAAGTAAGTGCTTAATGAATGCTTATTTCTTTCCTTCTGTGATTCCTCTGTTATAATAGAGAAAACTAAGATTCAGTTAGTATGCAAATGGTTGGACTTTTTTCCCTAATGTTTCTAATGGTTAGACTGTAGTCTGGCAGTTTGGGAACTAGTAGAATTGAACCTCTGGGAGGATAAGGGCTAGTTTTCATTTTTATAACACCCCCCCCCCCCACCGTGCACTGCTCATACTTTCTGGATTAAATAGGATTTTCTTATCATATCTCTATTGGATATGTAGAGGGAGATGCTCATTATATTTTGGTCCTTTCTTGGCACTTCCATTGTTTTATTTCTCCTAGGAAGGATACACCCTCCTTTAAGGGAACCAATTATGGAAAACCTATATCTACTTAAAAAAATGGAAAAGATGTGATAATTATGAGCTTCACATTTGTAAGAAGCAGCATGGAGTTGTGAGTACTGGAGTTGCAGTCAGGGAGCCCTAGGTTCTAATCCTGCCCCAGCTTTGTGCCCTTGTATATCATTTAGATTTCTCTGAGCCTCAATTTCCTTATCTCTAACAGGGAATTAGATTCAGGGGCCTCCAAGTTTCCTTCCAACTACGAATTGACAGTCCCCAAGATTTCTTCTGGCTCTAGATTTTTCATCCTGTTAGTTCAATGATGAGTTTCTCTGATGCAATTAAAACAGGATTTGAGTCATGGAAAGTTGATGTATGTACTCCTTTTTAGGAACATAGTTATTTTGGCAAGTTGAGGTGTGTGTTCTAGGCTATGGATGAAACCTGCTTTCTTCTTCACTAACTGGGGCTCCATTTGGTGGAATCACCTCTATCCAGAACAGACAGACACTTTTGACTAGCATAATTGTTTTCACTTTTAAACACCTTATGTGAAAGACACCCAGTTGGTGAGAGCAGCAGTTAACTTTATCATTTGGAGGGAGATACAGCCTGCTGCCACATGGCCCCTTGCCTCGTATAACCAATAAACCACACGCAGCAACAGTTGTTCTAAGGAGGAACAGAGCAGCCCAGCAAGCCCTGCGATTGGCAGCAGTCACTGTTTTTAAAGTTAGTAACTCAGAGCTGATAAATATGTTTTGTTGAGGCTGCTCTTGGCCATGGGTGAATTTTTTTTTTTTTTTGAGGATTGTTTATAATTGAGAATATTCTCACTAATCATCAAGTACGTTATAGTTTTGTGCAGGGACCATAATCTTATATTTCATGTGGCCTGTAACTTATACCTCAGGGGACTGTATTTGTGAATGTCTAATTTGGGATGGTTGGTATCTTTGATCTTTTCCCCTTTCTCCCACACAGGGACAATGACATTTTTTTATTTCTCTTTACTGTAGTGGCTTCTGCTCTTAGCCCTTTGGACTGAAACAGTGCAATCCAAAGTGACAGGCATTTATTTAAGTATATGCTGTTTTCAGAGCCTTGTGTGTTAGGAGCTGGGAGAGATATAGAAGTCAGGTAAGACTCACTCCCAACCCTCACAGAACATAAATCCTTAAGGGAGAGAATAATGATAATATGCCGATACATGTAATATCTAGTTTGATGATGGTAAGTGCATGAATTGCAAAACAAAGCTCTCTCTCTCTCTCTCTCTCTCTCTCTCTCTCTCTCTCTCTCTCTCTCTCTCTCTGTGTGTGTGTGTGTGTGTGTGTGTGTTTTACTGATCAGGGGTCAGTTGAGTTAAGTTTTCTTGGAGGAAGTGGCTTTCAAATTGGGTCTTAAAGGATGTGGATAAGATATTTGGCAGTTATCATTGCTTCTGCTTCCATTACCATGCCATTTACCCCACTTACAGCCATACTTGGGACATAATTGTAATTTTTTTTAGCCTCTACGTTCATGGCTCTCAATCTTTTGTGACTTATGAACATTTCCATCAAAATGCATATTGCGTAGAGTCATTGAGTTACTGAAATATTGGAATTTTCAGCACATTTAGATGGTTTATAGGGACACTGGAACATACTATTTGAAGTTGCTACTGCTCTGAAAAATCTGGGACATATGCTTGCCATATATATCTCCTGCTTTCTGAATGTTCTATCGAGTTTTCAGCTCTTGATTTTCTTAACTCCTTCCCCCCTTTCCAGCCTCTGCTCAGCTCATTGACTCCAGCATTTCTTCCACATGTCTGTGCCTCCTTCCGTAGAACTGTATGACTGAGTAGTGTCTTGTGGGCAGTCCCCAACTTAGTAATGGGCTGTGTTCCAATAGTTCATTTGGAAGTCAGTTTGGGGAAGGGTTACATTTAAAGAAACTGCATTGTAAATAGTGATGAGGTTCCCAGGCTAGCCCAGGGAGCTTTATTTAATCCATAATGTAATGGACTCAGAATACTAGCAGCAACCCCAGGCTTGCTCAGAGCCCTGAATCCCGAGGGAAGTAGGTTTCTATAATAATAGCAATAATAGTGCATAGTGAGAGAATTTTAGTGTTTGCCAAGCACTATGATGGTGATGTATTTATATAGTGTTGTAAGGTTTGCAAAATGCATATTACATATATTTTCACTTGATTTGGACACCTTGATGATGTAGATACTACTATTATTATTCCCAATTTATAGATGAGAAAGCCAAGACTAAGAGAGGGTAACTGACTTGGCTAAGACCAAATATAATATAATGTAATATATTATAAATATAGTTTATTAATATAATCTAATATTAATAGAATGTAATTAACATAATTAATGTATGAGGCAGGTTTTAAATTATAGTTTTCTTAAATCTAAGTCCAATACTGGATCCATTCCTTATATTATGTTGCTACGTCTTTATTTGCATTGCTGACCATGGAGAAACCACTGTAATGTCAGTGGTAGTTTCTGGCTATAAAAAGCATTAGTGAGAGGAGGCCTCTGGGAAATAGTAGAAAGTGTAAAAGTAGACCTGTTTTTTGAATATGGCCAATATAGAACATTATTTTGCTTAATCATATTTATCATAACTTTTTTCTCTTCTTTTTTTTAAATAGGGGAGGGGGTTCAGGAAGAAGAGAAAACAGATTTTTGTTAATTGAAAAAGTAGCAGACATTTCCAAGAATGAATGATTTACAAGCTGAAACATTTATTAAATCAATCTTTCAATCAAAAAGCATTTACTAAGTTCTCACTACCCTCCGAACTGTATTATCTTTGCATGTGTGCTTGTGTGTATAAATATATGTATGTATTTGTGTCCAACTTCTCCATTAAATTAATGGTCCTTAAGGGCAAGGAATATTGTCTTTTTGAGATTGTTAGCTCTGGTTCTCCTTCATATACTGGGAAAGGTTTGAGTCTTAGAAAGAAATATTTAACTTTCTTCTTAGTAAGTTAAAATGTTCTGCCCAGAGATTCTTTGAACATATATAATTTCAGAACTTCTCTGTTCTACTGGGCTTAATCATCAAAGGAAACCTGAGCCAATGGTTTGGGGCAAAGGAGCTACTCCCCAGCGGGCCTCCAGCTTAGTTACCTGGCTGCTTAAAGGTGTGTTCTGAACCAGCTCCTCTAGTCACTTTGATTGTGCCCCAGGGGCCTAGTTTTGTAATTGCTCTGGGCCTTCTGACAGCTAAGATTCTTACAACTTCTGTATAGTTTTTCAAAATGATGATATCTGACATTGATTATGGTATCTTAATAATGGCAAAGTGCTCTATATACCTTATCTCTTTTGATCTTCATAACAAACCTGTGAGGTGGGTCCTATTATATACCCATTTTATAGTTCAGATTCAGAAAGTAAAGCCCAATGAGATTGCCCATTTTAGAGATGGAATATGAATCCAGAATTTTTTTCACTCCTATACTATTATTGTTGTTGAGTCATTTTTCAATCATATTTGATTCTTTGTAACCCCATTTGGGATTTTCTTGGCAAAGGTACTGGAGTGGTTTGCCATTTCTTTCTCTAGCTCACTTTACAAATCAGGAAACTGAAGCAAACAAGGTTTAATGACTTGCTCAGGATCACACAAGTAAGAAGTATCTGAGAACAGATTTGAATTCAGGAAGGTAAGTCTTCCTAACTGTAGGCCTAGAACTTTGTCCACTAAACCACTTGTTATCATTACATTATTTTTAATATTTTCATAAACTTGTGAGCTCAT
Source organism: Sminthopsis crassicaudata (assembly GCF_048593235.1). Lineage (NCBI taxonomy): Eukaryota > Metazoa > Chordata > Mammalia > Dasyuromorphia > Dasyuridae > Sminthopsis > Sminthopsis crassicaudata. The sequence goes on from NC_133620.1 coordinate 364,099,105, forward strand.
TGAAAAGATTGCAACCCTTTTATGCTTTCTTATCTTCTGTGATTAATGTACATCACAAAATGATAGAATCACAAAAAGGGACTTTAAAGATCATCTAGTCCAATCTCACTTCACAAATGAGGAAACTGAGGCAGAGAGGTCTAACTTTAATGAGATTGTAAATGGTAGAGCTGGAATTTGAACCCAAGTCCTGTTAAGTTCAGCATTCTTTTTCAACATTGTCTTTCCCTAACTCTTCCATAGAAACCCACCCAATGGGCTTGAAGTCTTTCTGTGGATCTTTATTCAGGGACTCTTCTGGATTTCTTGATTTCTTAGCTATTTTCCCTCCAAGAGCTCTTCAGTGTAGTAGAACTGGAATGTTCGCTGTTCCTCACATAAGATGATTTCTCACCCCTCTCAGACCCTATGTACCATCTGTCCTTTCTATATGAATGCTTTCTCTCCTCTTCCTTTTGGAAGCCTTTTGTGATTCCCCTATAAGCTAGCCCCTTCCACTCTAAGATTAATTTTCATCTAGTATGTGGGTCTACTTATGCATGTGTTGTTTCTACCATTAAAATGTAAGATGCTTGAAGCACCATCTTTGCATCTTCAGTGTATAGCATAGTGCCTGGCACATTAATAAGAGACTGGTAAGTGCTCATTCATTGATTTCCAGACTAGGTGTATTCTTAGTGATCCCTTTCATGTCAGTACAAGATATTGCTGATCCTTTGCTACAGTTTACCTAAGTCTACTGTGTGCTTTTTTATTGACCTTTCAGTTATTTGTAATTGATTTACGTGTAGCTTTAGTTTGATTAGTGCATGTGTGTGTGCGTGCACAAATGCATATATGTACATATGTGCCTAAAAGAGAGATAGAGACAGAGAGAAACTGATTTGCCTTTTGTAGGGGGAGGCCGAATCATTCCCCTCTTAATTGTACTATTAATAATGATTATTTGTAGGAATAATAAACAATTCTGCTCTAAGGATATTTGCACAAATAAAATTGAATTCATCCCCTTACTCTTTCCCTGATGAAAACAAACAATAAGCCCTCTTCTCTACCCTTGACTACATTTTATGATTTTTTCTTCCAGAAGTGGTGAGTTAGATAGTCACACTGTCATTTCACATCTTAACTAAGGAAACAGCTCTGGGTGTTTTTTCTGGCTTTCCCAGGTCCCTGGAATGCTCTCTCCTCTCCTGTACTTGACTTCCTTTAAATCCCAACAAAAATTCCATCTTCACTAAGAAACCTTTCCCCAACTCCTCTTTATTTTAATGCCTTTCCTTTTTTAAATTATTTCATTTATTGGATGTATACCTTGTTATATATCTTTGTTTCTTTGTTGTCTCTCCCAGTAAACTGTGAGCTCCTTGAGTTCAGGAATTGATTTTTGCCTATCTTTGTATCCCCATCATTTGGCACAGTGTCTGGCAAAGCATAGGCAATTATTGAATGTTTATTGACTGACTGAGATGAAAAGGGAATAAGTTACTATTAGTTACTACTGATGTTGACTTAACCTGAGAAGGAAAGAGAAGTCCATTGTGATATTTTTAGAGAGTATAAGGTACTGTTAATAGTAGGAGTGATAGTGAAGTATGTTTGTATCATATATTATGGTTACAAAGTATGAAGTACTTCTGTAAGCTTTATCTCTTGATACTGAAACACCCCTGATAGTTAGCAGGGATAATAAGAATAATATCTATAATTTACATAATGCTTTAAAGTTTTCAAAGCACTTTACTTTGTTATCTTCCCAATTATACTGAGATAGGTGATATTAAAACTACACTGAGGTTGGGTCCCTATTTTACAAATGGGGTAATTGATGTTCATTAGTAATTATGTGAGGCACTTATAGCTTAGTGACCCTGAGCAAGTCACTTAATCCCATTTGTCTCAGTTTCCTCATCTGCAAAATGAGCTGACAAAGAAAATGGAAAACCACTCCAGGATCTTTGCCAAAAGGGAAAGAAATGAAGAGTTGGATAATCCTGAAATGACTGAACAAGTATAGGTAGGATTTGAACTCAGCCCTTTGCTGCCGGTTAAGTGCCTTCCAAGAATAATCCTATCTTATCCTCATATGGATGAGGAAGGGATTTTTGCCCAAGGTTCCATAGCTAGTGTGGGAGCCAAGACTAAAATCCAAGTTATCTCTCTTTTAGCGAGCTTTATTTGGGTCCAGTCCTTGTCAGATGTACTTCACAATTCACTTCTGACATAGACTTACAATTGAGGATAAGCATTCAGTGAACATGCTGTTTCAGATGAGACTGGAACAGGAGCAGAGTGGGGGGAAGTAGACACCAAACACTTCATTGTATTGTTTCCTTCCTCTTTCCTTTTTCAGCACCTCCTGTTTGGATGATTACTCCATTGTTTGTAGTCTGGCCAGGCATTTATGAAGTTCCTTTTCCCTTGGTGTGGAATATACTGTTTTAGGAAAATGGGCTCTTGGGGCATTCTGCCTTCTTGAAATTTATGGTATTGATCAAATGAGAGGGGCAGGGACTAAAGTGCATTACCTTTTTTTTTTTTTTTTTTTAAAGAGGCAGCAAGAGCATAGTGATACTGGAATGACTGCTTGCTAGGGTGACTTTCAATTAGACTCAGGTCATTGTCGAGGAGCACAAGATGGGCACATAGAATTGGTTCTCTTGTTAGTCTTGCTGTGTTGAACCTGCTATTTTTCTGGACCTCAGTTTTGCCAATTGTAAAATGGGAGTAACTTTTTATGCTTTTTATTTCTCAATTAACAATGCCATCAATGCTAAAGAAAAAACATGAATGGTTTCTTGAAAAGAAAGAGTTTGCAGGAAATCCTTCTTCCCCATCATTGAATGCTACCAGGTGGTCCTTCCCTCATGACATGGGCCATCCCTCTGCTGTTAAGTGGGATTTGACTATCAAGAACATATGTGGGGTTTTTTGTTTTGTTTTGTTTTAGTGTGATTGACATGAAGAATCTTCTCTAGAATAGCATCTCAGCTATAGAGCTACCATTCTCATGAACAGCTCAAAGAAATTACTCCTTTGTCAAAATAAAACCACCCAAATTTGGAATTTACCCTTGACATTAAAAAGAGGAGAAAAATCACAGTTGCCCAACAACAAGAAGGAATTTGATAATAAGAAAGGGCAAGTGTCTTTTCTGAGAAATTTCATATGAACATAGGAAAGAGAACAAATACAAACACAGAACACCCTTTTTGTGATGGAATATGTGTATGCAGAGGTAAATGGGAATCTAAAGGTTTTTCATTTCTTCCCTTTGAATGGTTCTTATCCCCTGAGAATTACTTATTACTGGAGAGATAAAAGGAGAGAGACAAATAGCATTTTGGAGGAAGTCATTCAAATTTGCAAAAAAAAAAAAAAATTAAAAATTAAAAACATTAAAACAAGAGTTCATCAGTCTCTCTACAGCTGTTGTAGTCCAGTGATTTTTATTATTAGCTGTTAGCTGTTGAGAGCTGCTTGGGTGGCAGTTCCTCTACTATAGTCTGTAGCCCCTTGGTATCCTCTTGCAATTGGACAGAAAAGAAAACTTCTGTTAGTTCCTACCCATCATATCTGGATCATGTATTTCTTCTGTCTCTCCATTTGGTCAGGTTGATTTTTTTTAAACCTCAAGCCACAGAGTCCAGGAAATCTGTTGGGAATTGGGAGGCATGTGGGCTGATGCTGACTGCTAAGTTCTGAGGTTGAACCTTCTCTGGTGGCACAGATGGTAGAGGATCTTTGAGGGAGGTTGCCTTACTAGGGGATAAAATGCTGTGCTTGAGTTTCAAGGCTGGCCAGCCTCATAACCTTCAAAATAGCAAGCCCTGCAGTCCTCAAAGTATAAATTGACCCTAGATAGAAAATGACCCTTTCATTTAAAGGTTCTGTTTGAAACCAAAGTGTGGAGGTTGGGGAGGGAAATTCTGGGAACGTGTCTAAACTGCTTTTTACAGGCTTGGTATGTCATAGCTTTCTACTTTTAAAAAATTGGTCATGAAGATATTTCATTATTTTATGTTCGGTGTGAAATCATAGTCCTGTCTTGTGCTCATTCCTCTCAAGAGCACAAATGTTTTATAGTCATTATTTCATTCAGACCTACATGATCTTATTGAGGCATGGGGAATTTGGGGCTTTAAAACCCGGTTTTGTCAAGATAGAAACAAAGATACAAAAAGGGAAGCCCTCCTCCCCTTCTTTCTTATCTCCTTTCTTCTTCTAGAATCACATTGCAAGCTAATGAGTCAACTATGCTGTCCTTATTCCCAGCTAAGATAGGGCTTCTGTTGAGTAGGATACACTGAGTTGTGACAATGGAATTACTTTCCTGGTTTTGATAAAGACCTTTTGGTGTGTTTTTTCTTTCCCCAATGTGTAGAAAGAAATTCTTCTATGAAAATCAGCTGCCCCTTATGGCAATGGGCAGCATTTTTTTTTTTTTTTTGGCTCCCTGGTATTCTAGTTTTAAAAAGGAGTCAGATGAAAGGAGTGATCCTTCTTGGAAGAGAACTGTTCACAGCAATGGGACTCCCTAGAGCTAACAGAGAGATTGTGAGAGAAGTTACTTCTGTTGGAAGGACTGAGGGGGAGATTGCAGAAATCACCTTGACTTTTAACTGGAAGTATAGTTCTAGTGGAATTTACACTAAAAATCTTGACCAAAAATCAGCCCTTCACTAATTTCTTCTTGAGGAAGCTCAGAATGGTCCATGATCCCAGGGCCAAAATAGAGATGCTATTCATTAAGTCCTAAAATAAGAATTGCTAATCAGCTCACCAGATTTAGAATTTATAGGATAATAGATTCAGCTAGAGGAGACCCTGGAGACCATTGAGTCCACAGACTCTATTTTACATTTGAAGAAACTAAGAAAAACTCAAAAAAGCAGTAAATATCAGAGGCAAAATTTGAACTCTCTGACTCCAGCTGTAATGTTCTAATACCCCACTGTCCCCATTTTATAATTGAGTAAACTGAGAACCAGAGAGATTAAATAAATTGTCTAGTCACACATGTGATAACTAGCAGAGCTGGGATTTAAAATGGATTTTCTAATTCCAAAATCCTTGATCTTTTCACTGTGCCACTTTCTATTAAACGGAGAAATATTAGAGAACTAGGGGCCAAATGCCAGTTCAGCTACTTGCTGCTTATGTGACCTGGAACAAGACTTTCATCTTTTCTGGGCATCTGTTTGCTCATTTGTAAAATGAGGCTGTACCTTTGGATCATCGATTTAAAGTTGAAAGGGTCTTCTGTAAATGTCTTCTGCAAAATTCCTTATTTCATTCATTTGTTTCTAAAGGCCACCAAAATTATTTATTTTTAGCAATCATTTAAAAAATGAGTTCCAAATTCTCCCCTTCAGTTTTCTCCCACCCATTGAGAAAGCAAGCAATATGATATCCATAATTCATATGAAATCATGCAAAACATTTCTACATTAGCCATGTTGCATACGCAAAAAAAGAAAAGAGAAGAAAAATAAAGTAAAAAAAGTATGCTCAATCTGCACTCAGATTTCACCAATTTTCTGGAGGTAAATAATATTTTTCATCATGAGTGCTTTGGAATTATTGTGGACCAATGTATTGATTCAAAAAGTTAAGTATTTCAGAGTTGATTATCATTATAATATTATTGTTATCATGTGTGATGTTCTTCTGGTTCTGTTTGCTTCCTTTGCATCAGTTCATATAAGTCTTTACAGCTTTTTCTGAAATTTTCAGCCTCATTGTTTTTTATAGTAAAGTACCATTCCATTGCAATTCTCTCACTTTGTAGTTGAAAAAAAACTGAAAATTTTTGACATGAAGTCACTTGGTCAATGTTACACAGTAAAAAGCAGAGCTGATGATGATGTCTAAGGTCCCACCAGCTCTAGATCCTGTGATCTTAAATGCTTCTGAGAGGAAGCAAATCACCAGTGCTGTAGATATCTGCCAGGCCATTGATGAAGGGGATCAGGGAGCCAGGGAGTCAGTTAGGAAGAAGATAGCAGGGTAAAAAAAAGTAGTGGGTTACTCATGATTTCCAGAATTTCAGCTTACCAGGGGTCATATTTCGAACAGCACCAGTAGTTTCTTACTAATATTCAGTCCACCAAATGAAAAGCTTTTCATAGCAATTGTGGATGCTAGATAAACCCAGTGGTGATACAAACAGACAGTGAAATGAAACAAAACAAACCCTACACTTCATTTATCTGAATCTAACTCTGAGACTTGGATTAAATGGGTCACATGGCACTTAACTTTACCTCAATCCTTGGGAGACCTCTTTGTTGGAAACCTTTTTTTTGGCAGCTTTATAATTTTGATTTCCAGCTAATTAGATTCGTGCTGTTTGGGAGACTTGGTTAATGTACCTCACCCCACAGAGCTAATTTACCTCCTTCTAAATTGGGTCTTTGCTATGGTGAAGGATGGACATTAGCTGTGTGGCCATGGAATCATGAACGAATGTTGAGGCAAATGAGATAATACCTGTAGAAGTGTTTTAAACTCATTATTGTTAAATATTTGAGTTCTGCAGAGAAACAGATGTTCCTTAGAGAAAAAGCATTCTATAAATCAAAAACGATGCTATTTTAGGCCTCTCAAAAATCCTATCCTTTGTCCTATTATGCTATCAGCTTTAAATGAGCAACCCCAATGAGAGGGAGAAGAGGTTTGAATAAAATATAATAGCTATTCTGACATTGATACGTATAAAAGGGTACAAGAATTAGAAGGAATCCTTGAGTCCAAACATAACTATCTTGCATGATCTTAGGCCTGGCATCTAACCTCCCTGAGCCCCAGTTTTCCTTAATTGTAAAATGAGTGAGTTGGCCTACATGGCCTTGGAGTTTTCTTATAGCTATCCATCCTTAGTCCTATGATTTGCCTGTGGGCAAGTCACTTAAACCCTCTTTGTTTCAGTTCCCTCAACTGTAAAATGAACTGGAGTAGGAAATGGTAAAACACTTTAATATCTTTGCCAAGAAAATCCCAAATAGGGTCACAAAGACTCAGATATAACTAAAACAACTGAACTACTTTTCTTTAAAAGATGTGGAAACTGAGTCACCAGAAACTGATTTCTAGTTTTGGACTTTGAAAGTAGCATGCTTGAAGCCTGGGCATCCCTGATTGACTGTAGATTTTTCAGCATATTATTAAAAAGAGAAAAGTCCTGGTAACATGCAGATGATGATATATATGGTGAAAGTATTTCAATAAAGATTACAAAATTAGTCCTAAAGTCAGTCATTAATTCTAAAATATAATTTTTAGGTTATACACATACATTTATTTTTTACATATTTCTGTCTAAGTGAGCGAAAAATCAAAACAAAAGGAAAAAACACAAGAAAGAAAAAAATAAGGGGGAAAAAGGTGAAAAGAGTATGCTTTGTTCCGCATTCAGTATCTGTGGTTTTTTCTCTGGATGTAGATGACATTTTCCATGCAAAGTTTTTTTGGAATTGCCTTGGATCACTGAATTACTGAGAAGGACTTAGTCTATTATAGTTGATCATCACACAATCTTGTTATTGTGTTCCTACTTCTGCTGGCTTCACTCAGCATCAATTCATGTAAGTCTTTCCAGGCTTTTCTGAAACCAGCCTGTTCATTATTTCTTATGGAACAATAATATTCCATTACTTTCATATACCACAACTTTTTCAGCCATCCTTTGATAGATGAGCTCCACATTTTCCAATTCTTTGTCACTACAAATAGAGCTACTATAAACATTTTTGAATATGTGGGTCCTTTTCCCTCTTTTATGATCTCTTTGGCTTTCAGACTTAGTAGTGGTACTGATGGATCCAAGGGTATGCAAAATTTGTAACCCTTTGGGCTATCAAATTGCTCTCCAGAATGGTTACTTCAGTTCATAACTCCATCAGCAATAAATTAGTATCCCAGTTTCCCCACATCCCCTCCAACATTTTATCATTGTCTTCTTCTGTCATCTTAGCCGTTTTGATAGTTGTGAGATGGTACCTCAGTTATTTTAATTTGCATTTTTCTAAATAATAGTGATTTAAGGCATTTTTTTGTGATTTGGATTAGAACCGCTTTTTAATTTTAAAGATGAGGGAATTAAAGCACAAAGAGGTTAAAAGATTTGAGCAGAATGTGGGTATCAAGAGTAAGATTTGGGTTCTGAACTCCAAGTTTGGAATCCTATCTCCTGTGGTAGTAATGATATATATCCTAACTGTTAGAACCTTGAGGGGTAAGAGATTCTTCCTCCTTGGAGGTCTTTAAGCAAAGTCTGGATGGATGCATGTTGGGTCTATTATAGTAGAGGTTCTTTTGTAGGCATTATTTGAATTAGATGGCTTTGTTGAGATCCCTTCCAAACTGAAATTCTGTGATTTTGTGTTCTTCTAAGATATGTAGATTCTTTTAATATTCCTTAGTTAAATAAAACCCAAGAATGATGAAAGTATGGAGCCTTGACTCATTGATTGAAATAGCAAGTAAAAAGTAGGTCTTTTCCTTTTCAGATTCTATGACTGATTTGTTCAATTATAAAATTTCTAATTTTGGTTAGGGAAGAACCTCAGGAAGGGGGGTGGCAGTTGAGTGAGAGATGTTTTACTTGATTTCATAGTACTGCATGCTGTGCTATGGTTGGCACTTACTCCTACTCCCATGTAGAGGAGGAAAGCATGGCAGCATTTCTGAATGCCATGGACTTGGCCCAAATGCTGATGACCAAGGCAGGGGGGGGAAGTTTTATATTCACATCTGCCTTTTTCTAATCTGAAGAGGAGAGTGTATGAAGGATCTAGGAAATGGTAATACCTTGATTCATCTGTTGTGAGTGATGAAGGGCCTATAGACTGGACCTCTGATTTCACTGGGATAGGGAATTCACTGGCTGAGCAAAGTCTTTCAACCAATGCAAGTAAGCAAGGAAACTTGCACAATTTTTAGCCTTCAGAGTTGTCTGAAGTTAACATGTCACAGTTAACATGTGTCAAAGGTGAGATTAGTTAGATATAGAGAAAATTTATGAAGTGCTTACTATGGGGGAGGCCATAGTCCCAGGGGTACAAAAACAAGCAAACAAGACAGTCTCTAGCAACGTGGAATTTATATTCTAATAAGGGAAAGGTAAATTGAGCTGAGGTAAAGTGTGCATGGCTGGAGCCTTTCACGAAATTGCCATCAGGATCATCAGTAGACCAGAGAGACTCTAGGAATAGGAATATTTTTCAGTTCTCAAGCTGACATTTTATCCCCTAGGCCACAATGCCTCTCTAGTAGGATAAAAACAAGTCAGAAATGGCCCTCTCGGAGATTGGTATGTTTGGGAGTGCTCATTAGATTCCCAGACTCAAAGAATCTTAGATATCGCCTAGCCTTTCCCCTCATTTTTCAGAAGAGGAAACTGAGGTTTGCAGTAGAAAGTGACATGCCCAGAGACAGCTAAAAAGAAGGATGATAGGACTGATTCACGTTACTCCCCATATTATATGTTACATCCCTAGAGAGGGACAATGAACAAACTAGCAAGAACTTTTAAAAGTGAACACTTAGTCCCTCTCTGAAGTTTTTGGGGACTTGAGTGTGTGCTTCATTTACATTCAATCTGTCATAGTGGAATCCTGTCTCTTCTTTAGTAGTCATCAATAGTCATCAGCTCTCTAGGCTGCTGTTTGGGAACTTGTCACACACTGGCTGCCACTGAATGGGGCTTACCGATCGAAAGAAACCCAATTACACTATGAGACGAGAACAATTTCAAATGCTTCTTTTGCAGTCTGCATTCTATATCCAGCACTTGCTTAGAGTAGCTTATGAAAGAGTTAGTAGGCATTGGACAGAAAACGATCCATATAACATTTGACTTTATTGGCAGCTGGGATGGAGCAGTCTCATTCTAAGTCAGTCTTTTGGGGGAAGTGGTAGGGAAATGCGGTTTTCATTTTCACATTTATATAGGATTTAGTTGTATGTGGTGGATTTTTTTTCTGAGGTAGGCTGAATTACAGAGAGAGTTGATAGGTATTCTGTACTTCATTTGGAAACAGGAAAGCTCCACAAGGGAGCCCAACTGAGGATGACAAACCAATGGCCCCTTCACCTGTTTGGAAAGTACTTTGGAGGTAATGCTTCCTAAAGACAGCAGAAGGGCAGAGGTCTTTAACCCTAGCCCTTCTTCAAAGAGCTAACTGCTGAACAAAAGAGAAGAAGAATTTATCCAGCATTCTAATTCTTCACCCCGAGGCTTGCCTCTCACTGAAACATCTGAGTTTTGTAGTTGGAAAGAAATTTTAACCAGACCTCTGTACCCAGGCAGCAGGGTTCTGAAAATCAATGTGACAATTGAGACTGTGTTTTAACTGTCTGTAGCATTGTCCAAGGTTAGGAACAGAAGGTGTAGTCTTCTATCTACCTCTATCTACCTATCTTCCTGACCCATTCCCTCCTGATTTCAGTTTTAATCAACAGATGTGTGGCTGTCAACTTGGAAATCTGGCTATATCCTTCAAGACCAAGGTGTCCTTGAGCCCTCAAAATTTAAAGGGCTTGGGCTGTGCAATCTGAGCAAGAACTACTTCCCCCCTCCTTCCCCAAACCCCAAACTGACAGCCTTGTGTGCATTCGGCCCTCTCCTGTAGCTTCCAGGCTTAATCTCTGAGTTATTATAGCACACCACCAAACAGATAGGGATGGTAATTATAAACACTTTGAGAGCTTCCATTCACCTTGCTTGGCAAGGTGATTCAGGACATTTGATCAGAAAAAAAGTAGAAAAATGATCAAAAAAAGGAGGCAACCCATGTGATATTATGATACACTTACTCAGTCCAAAATATTAGTTATGGAAATATCTGTGGGTTACAGGTGGGAGGAAAGAGACATTAAAACCAATTGCCTGTCTAATCTTTCCCCTTGGACTGGAAGAAGGAAATTTTAGTGTCTGGGGAAATGGGGGAGGAGTGAGCAAGTCTGCTTTTTATTCTTATCCCTTGTTCATTTGTTGAGATACTGTCTTATGATCAACAGCGCCTAAGGAGAATGCATTGCTTTAGGGCAGAGAGCATGTCTATAAGAGGAAGAGGGAAGGATGTTTAATTAATGTTCCCTTATATTATTTTTTTCATCTTGTAAAGTCTCTTTATATGAGGTGGCTACGTCCGGGTCCGGGTTCTGTGAAGCATTTCCTGGTTGAGTCTGTAAGAATACAGTGTGGTTAAGTACTAGTTGGATTTCAGCTGTAAACTGCTCCTATAATTCCTTTGGGACAGAATGGTACTGTGGAGTCAGAATAGCAGAGTTCAGATCCATTCTCTAGTGCTTGTTAACTGTATGACTTCGGGCTAGTCACTACTTTTCTAAACATTGATTTCCTCATCTTTAAAAGAACCATAATAGTAATTAATCAGCCCAACAAGCATTTATTAAATACCTGTTTTGTGCCAGGCATTGAGTATGAAAAAACAAAAAGTAATATGAAACAGTGGTTTTTGAATCTCAAATGCAATGATGTGTATGAAATGCCTTATGAAGGATGATAATATTATATCTGCCACATATTTCTTTTGTACTGTGTCTCCCCTAACCTCAGTTTCCTCAGCTGTAGAATTCAATTGAATTTATATAATTTCGTGGTACCATCCTAGGACTTAGATATATGATATTTGCTAGCAGGCCAGGAGCAGAGAGGGGCTTGTTTGTCTTTTTGGATTTCCCAGGCTAGGCATTTGTTTGCCACTAATGAAGCTTCAGTATCTTCTAGGATGATTGAATGGAAAAATGTATTCTTATTTCAGGAAAGAACAAGAGAATGTTTATTTCCATCTTCAAAGTGGGAAATTTTAAGTCAGTGACAATGGAAATTGTTCCTGGCTAGTTTCAAGCCTGGAAAGAGGAGGGAAGGAACTGGTTCAAGGAGGGTGGAAAAAATTTATATACTGTAAATGAAAATAAAACTGGAACAAAAAGCCCAGCAAGAAAACACAGAGTCCAGACTATAATCAAGCAAAAGTTAAGCTGCCTCCCTTTGTTCTCTGTAATGAATGAATGCACATGGTCTGCATCATCATTGAGGAATAAGCGTTCACAAGTTATGTAAGGTACCAGACCTGAAACATTAAGAAGTTTTAGTCTCTAAAGCTTTCGCCCACTAGTCCTTGGAATAAGAATGTCAAAGTGTTAGATCTTTCTTCTCTGCCACAAATTAGAAATTGGTAGTGAGCAGAGCTGTCCAGATCTCTGCATGAGCAATGACCACTCTTCTTCATTTTCTCTTCACTTCCCACTTCCTCTGTCAAAACAAGGGATAGCACTATAATGCTTGAAAGTCTCTGGTTAGTTGGTAGGAAGTCTAGTGAAAACACCAGTGACCTTATATTCTGGAAGGAGCCAGACTGGAAGAGGTATTGTGATTTAATCCATGAAATGTTGGACTGGGAGTCCTTCCTAGAAAGACAAGGGTTCAAATCCCACCTCAGGCACTTAATAGCTTTGTGACCTTTGGCCACTTTATCTTATAATCTCTTCCTGCTTAAGTTTCCTTATCTGTAAAAATAGGGACAGTCAATAACTGTAGCAATTAACTCATAGGATTGTCTGGAGGGTTCAGTGAGTGAATATAGTGAGTGAGCCTTAAATGTTATGAATATATTCTTATAATCAGTTATTAGTTTATTATCTGTGTTGTATTGGAATTTAATTTAATAGCTTAAAGAAACCTTTAACACTGTCTAATAATAATAATAATCATGTGTTTTCTCATTTGATCCTTATCACTGTAAGTGCTATTATTTACAATTATTTTCTCATTTCATCCTCACAATAACCTTGAAGGATAGGTGCTATTATTATTATTATTATTATTATTATCCCCATTTTACAGATCAGAAAACAGAGGCCAAGAGGTTAAATGAGTTGCCCATGGTTACAGAGCCAGAAGTGTTTGTAACTTTGATGGTGTTTAGTTGTGTCCAACTCTTTGTGACCCTATTGAGGTTTTTTTGGCAAAGACAGTGGAGTGGTTTGCCATTTCCTTCTCCAGCTCATTTTATAGATGAGGAAACTGAGGCAACAGGGTTAAGTGACTTATCCAGGATCACACACCTATTGAGTGTCTGAGGCCAGATTTGAGCTCTTGGAGTGTTCTGTCTCCTGTGTCATCTAGCTGCTCCAGGAAGTGCCCAACTCCCGGACCAGTACTCCATCCACACTGCTATCCCCTCTGTAACATCATCCAGTTGTGCTAACCCTCACTATGGACGTTATTAAAAAGCAAATGGAGCTCTTTGGTGGTTTCTGAGCCCTGGACTTCAGTCTGGAAGTTGGCTCTGGAAGTAGGGGTAGTCAAGGCAGGAAGGAGAAGGAAAAGTGAGATACAGTTCTCTTCGGTGAGGCAATAGTTTTGTGTCCTCATTCCCTTGGACCATTCACAGCAGACCTTTGTCTGTGAAACAGTTAGGGGCTCTCTTGTTTCTGCCTTGCTAGCTGAGCCTGGCTAAATCGTGTGGGAAATTTGAAGGCAAGGCTTCAACACATAGTGTCACCTTCATGAGATTCAGGTAGGTGTCCAACTCCATTTGAGGTTTTTGCCATTGTTTGGGAAGCCCCACCAGAGGTGAACAGTGTTCTGCTCTCAGCAAGGTCATACGTGGCATGGAGGCAGTGCTGCCCTGGGAGCCACTCATATGGCAGCTCTAATAGGGTCCAGAGGGAGAGACATCTGTTTTTTTTGTTTTGTTTGTTTGTTTGTTTTTCCTTGCTATGTTAGGGGGTGGAGTGTGAAGAAATGCACAATTGCCATGGTTATTCCTCTAGCCCCTGCAGAGGTGGTAGGTGACAGGATGTAGGATCTCATATTTGGGGCTTGCCCTTATTGTTTGACAAAGAATTCAATGACATTTGGCAAGGATCTGTACCGACAAGGCACTGGGTTACCATGGTGATGTTACAGAGAGGAAATTGCCCTTGCCCTCAGAGAAGTTACATTCCACCGAAGCAGCTAAGTGACACAATAGAGTTGCAGGGTCTGGCACTTAGAAGAGCCAAGTTCCAGTCCTGCCTCCAGCTCTTACTTGCTATGTGATTCTCTGCAAATAAATCATTTAACTTCTATCTGACTCACTTTCCTCATTTGTAAAATGGGGATAATAATGCCTCCCAGGGTTTTTATGAGAATCTAATGAGCTATTTGTAAGATATTTGCAAACCTTAAAGTGGTATAGAAATGTTAACCATTACAATTGCATATTATTATATATTGTTTTTATTTTATTATTATATGACATGCAAATACAACATGTACACTCCAAAATAAATTACACAATAATTTGAATGGGGTAAAGAGAACTATTTGAATCATAGGATAGAAAAGTCACTGTGAATTTGGGAGGAAACATTTGGGACGGGAAAAGTGAACCAAGCCATCAGTAGCCTGTCCAGTCAGCTGCACAGTCGGGATGGCTAACCTCAGCTTGGCCTATTTCTGAGTCATGCTTCCACTCAAGCACTGTCCTATTAGCAAGTTGACAGATGCCTCCCCTGTTTCATTGCCCTTAAAAATATTAGAGACTTTTTTTCCCATCACCTTAATTTCCATCACCAGAGAATCATCTCTTGTGACAAAGAATACAAAAGAAAGAGAAAAAACAAAATTTAGTAAAACTATCAAATATACCAGTCACTTCTGACAGCCAGTATATGCAAAATTACACACCTGGAGTTACTCACTTCTGCAAAGTATTCATAGGTTAGTCTTTTTTTTTTTTTTTTCCCTTGCTATTTCTATTGTGATTAGTCTTTTTTTTTTCTTTTTCCTATTTCTCTTGTCTAGCCTCTCTCCCTCCCTCCTTCCCTCTTTCTCTCTCTGATTTGTATGTAAAATATTTATTTATTTATTTATTTTTGCTGAGGCAATTGGGATTGACTGACTTGCCCAGTGTCATATGCCTAAGAAGTACTAAGTGTCTGAGGCCAGATTTGAATTCAGGTCCTCCTGACTTCAGGACTTCTATTCACTGTGCCTCTTAGCTACCGCTTCTATATATCCTTTTACTGGTTCTGCTTATTGATACTGCGCAACAATTGTGTGTTTTCCCTTTTAGGAAATTTTCATATTCCTTTTTTCTTATTTTTGTTTTTAGACTAAACTTATAGTTTAATTGGTATAGAACAGGATTGACAAACTGACTCAGCTCATGAGTTAAGAATGATTTTTATATTTTTAAATAAAGTTTTTATTATATTGTAAAATATAAAACAAAAAAAAATTGCAGCCAGAAAAAAAGAGGTGACATCTTCCTGGACAATTACCAACCTGGAAAATTCCTCAACCAATGCAAATGGATACCTGTTTTGCAATGGATAAGAAATTGCAGTGGAACAGTGGGAGGTTGTGATTTGCTCTAGCACCATCTAACCCGTATGTATCGGGGGTGACATTTGAGCCTGGGTCCTTCCTCACTGCAAGGCTGACACATCAACCCCACTCTGTCTCATTATTTCCTATGGTGCAGTAATATTCCATTACATTTATGAATCCTTCCTTTCCTTGCTTCATGTGAGTGATTCAGGGTGTTTTCCCAGCACTAGGTGAGGCCCTTTCTCAGCTCCTGAAATTCTAGGACTTTCTATCTTTGATACCTTAATATTTCTCCCAAATGCAGTTTTTATTGCTTCAGGTATTCCAGGACTTGGGATGGAACCTTGTGGGGGTCAAGCTGGCTTGTAGTTATCCACATCAAATTTTTAATCCCAGATAGGCTTCCTGACTACTAGACACTGGAACTGTCAGTTCCTGGGAAGTTGTTAGTAAACCTTGAAAAGACATGGAAAATTGAGTTGTTACAAGGGCAAGGAATACAGACTCATTTTATTAGCCTAAGAAAGGTCATGAGAGTATAGATTGTAAACTAAAAGGGACCTAGAAGTCACAGAATCCAACCACCCCATTTTATAAATGAGTAAAATGAGACCCCAAGAATTAAAGAACTTGTTTAAAGTCATACCCATAAACTGCTTATAGGGCTGAGATTTTGGCTAAGGTTCTCTTGATCCCAAATTCTATGATCTTTATTCTTTAACATTACTTTGGAAAGCATAATGAAGCCAGAGGACAAATTTGTTGGGGGGGGGGTGTATTAGCTATAATAGCTAACATATATATATATATAACTTTAAGATTTGCAAAACATGTTAAAATATTAAATCATTTATTCCTCATAACAATTCTGGGAGGTAAGTGTGATTCTTATATGCCATTTTACAGATGGAGAAACTGAGGCAGATACTAGTTAAAGGACTTGTCCGGTATCACACAACTTGGAAGTATCTGAGCCCAGATTTGAACTTTATTCTCCTTGCTCTGGATCTAGCACTCTATTCACTAGTTGCTTCTATAATTTATATGACCATTTAAAATTGATGGAATGCTTTATAGACATTTCATATAATCTTCACAATAACCCCATGAGGTGGCTGTATTATTATACCCATTTTACAGATATATTAACAGGTTAAGAAAGGTTAAGTGACATGTACACAAACAATTAATACATGACTTAGGATTTGAACTTGTCTTCTGGATCCTGAGGCTCCTGCTTTATGTATTGCTATTTCAGCTATATAGAAATGATTCTTGGATTATTGCATCAAGGTCCCCTTCCATTGGTACAGATGATCAAAATGTGGCTGTAGGTACTTTCTATTTATAAGGAATGAGGAGACAGCTGGAGAGCCTTGGGGAATTGGAGTTACTTAATATAGAGACTGTGCATGGATTTCCTTGGCTTTGGAATAGAAAGGAATCCTTGAGATCATCTAGCCCAAATCTCTTACTTTACAAATGAGGAAACTGAGGCCCAGGGAGATCAACTGAGTTGCCTGAGGCCTTTAATGTACTTACCTGAATCTCTCAAGGAAGAATACCAGGGCCTGCCCAATGGGCTTAGAAGGAATTTATTTTATTTTATTTTTTGCACCTTCAGCTCCATTTGAAAATAACAATGCTTTAGCATCCCCTTGGTTTTATCTTAATAAAGAAATACATCACCCCAAAAGTGAATGGTGATATTTTACATTCTCAGAGGCATATTCTTGCCACTCTAAGCTCAGAGCAGTCAAGAGTAAATTATTTGACTCTTTCTAACAATACCCCAGTGTAGGAGGTATATATAAACTCCCATTAAAGGGGAAAGGCAAGGTAAATGGAAACCTGGAAATATGTCACTGCTTCCCTATTTGGATGGGTGGGCTTCACACCTGGGTGGGGTTTTCACTGATGTAAGGCAGGCTTGAAAGCTTCTGATATCTTTCTCAGACTTTTACTTACAGGAGTTGATGAAAAATGGTTTGCCCTGCTATCCTTACCTCCCTCTGTTATAACCCCCCCCCTTTTCACTCCCATTTCTTCTCTTCTGCTCAGCCACACAGCTCCTTACCCTGAGCTCATCTGTGCAAAATGAAGCCAGCCACCTGGGTTTAAAATAAAATCAAATTAAACCCCTCTTTGGCCACATTACATAATTTTGCCGAAAGGACGCGGAGGAGGCTGAGGGGGGAAGGGAGCTGGGATCTGAGCTGGGATCACTCTCCTGCCCTTCCATTAATTTTAAAGCCTGTCTACAAAATTAGAAGCAGCACTTTAACAGGCAGTGTTGGCCTGCGACTGGCATGTGCGAGATCCCTTTGGTCAGGCAGCCTCATTTAACCTTTGTGTGTTACTGAGCTTGGTGGCCTTTTGGATATGGCGCCTCTATGGAAAAAACTCCTAAATATAGTTCCTGTTTGTGGTTGAATAATAACTTCAAAGTGTGGACAGTAGCCTCCAGGCAGTGAGCTGGACAGGCGACATATCCTCTCAAGAGGAACCTCATGCTTGCATAGTCTACATTGCTACTCGTTACTGTAGGTGATGGTTTAGGGATGTGTTACAGTAGAGTATATGTCTTCGCTCTCCTCCCCCTGTCATGGCTTTCTGAAATGAAACAAGTAGAGGTAAGAGGTATCACTAAGGTGGTACATGTGCAGTGCAACAATTATTTATTCAACAACTATCATGGACCAGGTACCCTGCCTAGGCACCTGGAAGAGAAAGACAAGGTCATGTCTTCAAAGGCTTTATGTACAAATGGAGGAAAATCAAAGAAAAGTAAGTACAAGATGTATATTCAATAAATGAAAATAATTTCAAGAGGAGGAAACATGAAAAACTGTGAGACTCAGGAAAGGCCTCCTAGACAAGTTGATCTCCGAATTGAGTCTCCAAGAGAATTAGGAATTTTAAGATGCCAAGTTGAGGAGAGGAGAATTCAAGGCTGAGGAACAGCCTGGTCAAAGATAGGGGGATAAAAGATGGGAATGTCATGTATATGTAGTAGCAAGTAGGCCCTTTTGGCTGAAATATCAGAGTAAAGGACAAATAATAAATAAATAAATATTAATAATAAAAATAAAAAGGGGCAAATGATGTGGAATTAGTCAATAAATGTATATTGAGAACCTATTGCGTGCCAGACATTGGACTCTGTGCTAGGGAGGCAAAAAGAGGCAGAAGACAGGCCCTGTCCTCAGGGAACTTATAGACTAATTAGGGAGACAGAAGAAATATATATATATATATATATATATATATATATATATATATATATATATATATATATATATATATATATATATATATATATATGTATAAGACAAACTGGTTGGTTATTGTCCTTTGTGCTTGAAGAGAACCATCTGTATCTAACCAAGAATATGTTGTGTAGCCTCTGTGGAATCTAGTCTCTGCTTGAAGACTTAAACTGAAGCCTTAAAGTGTATTTAGATTCATTTCTAGCTAAATAATAAAGCCACCATAGGAAGATCTGTTGTCTACTTTGTGCCTTCCTGCTTCCTAAGCCATTTCTGGGACCACAGCTTGTCCTCTGACTGATGACTTTTCTTCCCTGGAGTCAACATGTCTGGTTAAGGATTGACGTTTCAAAGGATGTGCATTCAGAGTAACCAGAGGGAGTTGACTTATCAGAGCAAGGGCAGCAGAAGAGCAGATTGTAATGGCCTTGCTGTGGATAAACCACCAACTGGATGAATGAGAATGGAATTGGCGAGCCTCTGACAAACTTCCTGGAGACCAGTAGTACATGATCATAATGGACAAATGAATCCAGAACCTTTGAGTGTGCACAGAGTGTGTTTGTCTGTCTGTCTGTCTGTCTCTCTCTCTTTGATTTAAGGATTAATTTCACATGCCTATGGTACTGTATTAATTTGTACATCAGGCAACCTTGTCTCTTCTCTTCAAGGGCTGTTATTGCACTTGTGATATATCAGGTACTCCATGCATTAAAAAATTTTTTTTCAGAAAGCATTGCAGTTTTCCCCTGCTTAAAATCCTAAGAATGTTTTTCAGACATGCTAGTAGTAACTTGATGAAGGCACTAGAGGTGTGGCTATAGGCAAGTCACTTATCTCATCTGCCTCAGTTTCCTCATCTGTAAAATATGGATAATAATAGCACTTGCCTCCTAGGGCTGTTGTGAGGATTAAATGAGACAATTTTTGGTAAGTGCTTTGCAAGGCTTAAATCTCTTTGTAAGTACTAGATTACTCTTACATCTTGTGGTTTACAAAAATGTTTTCCCCACAACAAGCATGTGTGATATAGGTTAGTATCCCTTACCCCATTTTACAGTTAAATAATTGATAATCACTCAGTTTAAGATGTGCTATACATAACACATATTTTAGGTTGAGATGGCATTATGAGACATTAATTAGCTCTGGAATTAGAAGACTGAAGGTCAGAAGACCTAGGGTTATAATTCTACTTTGAAGCTTATTTCCTGTCTGACTTTGAGCTTGTTCTTTGAATCTTCCTGGCCTTTAGTTTCCTCAGTGATAAAATGATCTAGTGATTAAGATAGTAAACTAGAAATCCATTGATTTATATATATATATATATGTATATATATATATCTTTATATGTGTGTGTGTGCATATGCATATGTGAATGGATATATCAGATGTCAGTGACTTTTTTGAATGAGATTTTAAAAGTCATAGGACATTAGAAGCCTTTTTTTTTTTTTTTTTCTGAGCCAGTGTGCCATAGTGGAGAAACAACCTGTGAGATCTGTTGCTGCTCTAGATGCATACTGCTTTTTCAGATGAAATGTCAGAGCCAATTCTTATTACCCTCTCTCTGTTCCCTCACCCCTCAAGTTCAGGGCACATTTCACTGCATAATATTGCTTCTAATAGTTGGACATGCAAGGAATATCTTTTTTTTTTTTAATGGGATTTAGAAGGGTGTGGGGGAAATGAAAGTCTTGGAATTTGCTTTGATAACTGTGATACCAAACATTCAATATTTTAAGATTCTTCTATCATTGACATAATCTTTATTATGCCTGTTCTCATAAAAAATATTGAACTTTCTTGAAGAGGGCTTTAGAAATCATATTGTTCAGTATTTCTGTTTTATTGATAAATAAGAGGGAAGCCTAGAGACCTGAAGAACTAATTCCATACTAGATAGTTGCTAGTCAGTGGTACTGAAAATTATAACTGGAACTGGAACCTGGGTCTCTTGAACCCTTCTGGTTCAATATTCTTTCTATTCTATACCACCTCATTCTCTTGGTAGAGATCAAGACCATACCAAATGCACAATCCTTTCAGTCTTTCTAAGTATATGTTTATGTATTATTGGGCAAATTCAAGGTCTATAGTGGAGCTATTGTATTTTTTATTATTTACATTGCTGTTTAATTACATTCTTTTATTATAAGCTAAGTGATTCTGTGATGAATGGTAAACATGAAAAACACATTAGTGGGGGCTTGTGAGCTTGTGGAAAGAATTCTGACCCATAAAATGCATAAAAATTGGAGTGCCTAGTAGTGGAGTCTCTGGAGAATCTGAGGAGTTATACTAGACTTGAGTAAGATGCTAAAAATGTATCTTATAGACTCATTTTGTGATGGAAATGGACAGATAAGTGAGCTAAGGGCCTTCTACTTCTTGTGATTTGAATGTGTATGGTATGCTTTATCTTACAGGAAAAGATTATCACATGAATAATTTAGAAAGCTTCCCCACTTAAGTATTTCATTGGAGGTTTTATGTCCAAGAGCCCAAAGAGTGAATTCCCAATTCCCAAGGTTTGGGAGCTGGGAATTGGGGTTCTGGTTATTAGTTCCATCCCCACTAGTCTGTATTGTCTTGAACAAATCATTTTCCAATGCCATGCCTCAATTTCCTCATCTGTAAAATGGGGAGGAAAAGAACAGCTAAGTGGCACAATGGATAGTATTGAGGCTGAAGTCAGGAAAATTTATTTTCCTGAGTTCCAATCTGGCCTCAGATACTAATTAGTTATGTGATCCTGAGCAAGTCACTTAACCCTGTTTGCCTCAGTTTCTTCATCAGACAAATGAACTGCAGAAGGAAATGACAAAACATCCAGTATCTTTGCCAAGATAACCCAAAATGGGATCATGAAGAGTCAAGCCTTACTAAAACAGCTGAATAACAACAATAACAAGAAACCTCTATGGGGAGAGATTAAGTGTCCACTTTTTAGCCCCATAGAATCCAGAGCACTTTGAAGAAGGAGTGGCTCGGCACACTCTTGGAGGGCAGCAATTGTTTTCTTGCATCTTTGTTCCCTTTTGACAGTGGTCAAATGAAAGAGAGCAGCCTTGTAAATTGAAAGAGCCCTTAGGGGGTCTCTTGGTGTCGAAGCAGGTTGAGTTTACAAATTGCTTGCCTCCCAGGTTCACCTGTGAAGGCCTGGCAGCGGAGGAGACTGAAGGTGAATGTGAAGAGGTGGGGTTGGTTGAAGATGGTATGGGCAGCTGGCAACTCCTTTCTGAGCCACACTCCCAAGAACCCATTAAAATTCCTCCTTGAATTGACTAGGCTGGGAATAAAAACAAGCAGCTGGCTGGTTGGAGACACAGAGCTATGAATCTAATGGCAATTAATGCAGGAAGCCTTGAGCCTGGGAATATATATGTATATATCTTAAACTGTGCCCTGTAGTTATCCTTTGTTCCTGTGGTTGATTTGTAATAAGCATAATTTTTGTCTATTAGCCCCACTGCCAGAACTGCTTAGATTTATTTTTATTGTTACTATCCTGCATTGCATGTTAACTTTATCAGTGCTTCCTGTGCTCAGGGCTTATCTCTGAACATGGTTTTGTTTTAGTCAATATTCTTCTTGTGCTACCCCCCCTTCCCACCACCCAGAGTTTTAAGGTGGATGAGATCTCCCACCAACATCACTTTTGTAGCGACTGACAGAGGTCACTGTTATGATGACCTGGCACACAACTATTACATATGAAAATCTTTGGACTAAAAGAGATTGGATGGTGATCCAGAGAGCTTTGCATCCCTCTGCCTTTAGGCAGGACCGCAACTTAAATTGTCTCTGAGAGAGGAGAATGTTGTCTAAGTTTCAAGATCTCCAGGGGAACTTTTTACATCCTCTCTCAGTCATCTGATTCATTGCTTATCAGTCATGACCTTATAAGTAATTTCTTTGTTAAATCATGTTGAAAATTTTCACTTTCAATTTTTTTCTCCACCCTGTGAAAATACAGTAGAAAAAAAACACTGAATTTGGGAATCAAAGGACCTGGATTCAAAATCCTGCCTCTGTTAGTTGATTCCTGTGTGACTGGGCAAAGTGCTTACTCTGAATCTCATTTTTCTCATCATAAGAAATGTTGAATAGACCTTTAAGATCCCTTCCAGCTTAAAATGTATGCTCCAGTGGTCTATATGGAAGATGGAAAATAGTTTTTTGTTTGAGAATGTAGGATGCAAGCTTTCTTACAAGGCTTTTTGTTTTTCAATTTTGTATCGTCTGCAGTCAGTTTAGGTGCTAGTATGTTGTAGGCATTTAACAAATGTTGGGTTGAATTCAGGTAAAAAAAAGTTTCCTCTTTAAATGTGGGTTGAATCAGTTGACTTCTAAGCCCCTTTTCAACTTAGAGATCCTATGATAAAATCTTATCTCTGGTGTCTTATTTTCTCTAACCTGAATAACTCCAGTTTGGAAATAGTTTAAATGCTCTGCTAAGACTTGGAGGCTTTCGTTGGATTTTTTCAATGAATACTTCTGCCTACAAAGAGATCTCGTACTTTTTTCTAGGGTTGCTATCTAGATTGGACCCCAGAGACTCTTCCAGGAGTAAAGCCATTTAAAATCACACACACACACTTTCATTTCATGTTCTTTTTAGTGGCACATCTTTTAATAGAAATATTGGTAACAACCCCTCCAACTTGCTAAAGCTGATAATAATAATAATAATAATAATAATAGTTCCTTTAGAGAATATAGGGTATATAGGAGAGAGGAATCTAATGTCACTACTCCTTTAGAGAAATACTGACATTTGATTCCTCCCTCCTATATACACTAGTAATCTCTTATATTCTTTCCTCATTTCTTTCTTTTTTTTTTTAATATTTGTAAATTTTATTTTTTTCAATTAACAACAACAACAAAATCTGTATCTTTCTCCTACTGGGGGGAGGGAATCAAGAAAAGCAAAGACTTGTAGCTGATATGCTTAATTAAGCAAAACAAATTTCCTGTATAGGCTACATCTAGAAATGTCTCATTTTGCATTTTAAGCCCATCGTTCTTTGTCAGGAGGTAGATAGCATGGTTTGTTATAGGCCCTCTAGAATTGTTGTTGGTTATTCCATTGATTGGATTACTAAGTCTTTCAATTTGCCTTTATTTTACTGTTATTTTGTAAACTCTTCCTCTGGTCTTTTTTATTTCACTCTGCATATGTACATACAAGTCTTCCTAGATTTCTCTGAAACTTCCATCCTTCTCATAGTATCCTAATATTCCACTTCACATACCATCATTCATTCAGCCATTTCCTAATTGACAGAGGGGTAAAGCTCCCCTGCATCCCTCCCCCCTACAACTTGGCTTCCAGTTTTTTGCCATGGCAAAAAAAAAAAAAAAAAAAAAAAAAGTTTCTCTTAATCGTTTGGTTTTGGTTTTGATTTTGATTTTTTGGGTGCATATGAGTCTTTTTTTTCTTAGTCTTTTATCTCTTAGGCCACTTTTGCTTTTTCTGGCTCCTGTATGTGGCTTGGTATTCCCAGGAGCTGGGCTAGCTCAATCCCCGGGAAACTTTGCTGCAGTTGCTCAGCAGCCAATGCTTGGGAGAATTGAGATTCCCTGGCGAGCATTCTGGTTATGTTTACTAACTTGGCAACTAGTAAGAGTTGTCAGTGCCAGAGCCTGGGAGCCTGGGTGTATGATGCGGTCTTAGCCCCACCTGCATCTAGTTCAAAGAATGGTACATCAATGTGTCATAGCCCTTGCTCCCTGATAAATTGCTCATTTGTTTCAGATTTTTCTTTTCAGATTGGGTTAGAAATTGATCAGAGCAAAATACAAAAGAAAAAAGTTGATTTTGAAGCATGAGTGCAATTGGGGTTAATCCTGTATGTTGGGATGTGAGAGATGTCAAAAGCCTCAAAACATCTCTTCACTTGCCCTGTTGTGGTATATTTGCTCTCCGTTGAAGGCATAGCTATGACCTTGTCTTTAGAAATATTTTGAGATGGGTTGGTTATCTAGGACTATAGATATAAAATTGGATAAAGAGACCATCACATGTAAACCATCACTTCTACAGGGGAGTAAACTGAGCCGAAAAGTAACTTATCTCTGATTGTGTAGGTAAGCAAATGGTAGAAATGGGACTCAACTGCTTTCAGATTCTCAATGTGCTTTTTGTTAAAACATTGGGAAGGGGTGATACTTGGGGTGGGAGTAGCTCCCTCATGAACACACTGATGCTCATTAATACATTGCTCCACGTCTGTTCTTTGGGTTAGTTAGGCTGACATCTTCTTAGTAAGGCCCTGTGAGAATTTGTCATAAACAGGGTACTGTTGCTAAAAAAAAAAAGATGAAGAGGAAAAGACTGTGCCTGAGAGAGAAGACAGTCCATGATGGAGGTTGCATGAAGGCCCTAAGCCCCTGGGAGCTACAGAGATTGCTGCAGGGACTCTGAAGCTAATTTAATCAATCAGTCAACATTTATTAAGCATCTAGTATATGCCAGGCAATTGTGATTAGCTGTAGGGATGCTAAAGAAGCAAAAGAAATTTCCTGCCCTCAAGGAGTTTACAATCTAATGAGGGGGAGACCACATGCAAGCAAATAAATACAAAGCAAGTTATACACAGAATAAATAGGAAATAATTAATAGAGGGAAGACTTTGGGATTGAGAGGTTGGGGAAGGTTTCTTGTAGAAGGTGAGAATTTGGTTGAGTCTTAAAGAAGCCAGGGAAGTCAGCAGTTGGAGAGGAGGAGGAGGAAAAACATTCCAGAAATTGGGGGATAGCTAGAGAGAGAATGCTCCGAGCTAAAAAATAATTTCTTGGTTTTTGCCTAATAACCAATCTAGGTTGATTATTAACCAATCTATAGGTGGTAATTACCTACCTTATAGGAATGTTTCAGGAAAATACTTAGGCAAGCTATCATAATCATAATATTTTACTCATTTTATAGTACTATAAGATTTGCAAAGTAATAGTCTACTTTATACTCTACTTTGTCCCTCACAACAATCCTATGAGATATCATTGTACCCATTTTACAGGTGAAGAAGCTGAAGCTTGGAGAGGTCAAGTGATTGCCAGTGATCTCCCCCTTCCCTTAATATATATCAAAGTAGATTTTGAATCTAGTATTATTTTCTCTCCACATTCTGTCTCTTATTGAAAGGCAGTCTCAATTAGTACAAATAATGAATTCCCTGAAATGGTCACATATATTCTGATTCATACTTTTTGAAGTTATAATTATGTGAACTATGATAATTGTTTCCAGTACAACAGAATTATGGATCACAGATCTGAATCATGTGACCTGACTCCGATGATTATGGAGGCTTTTTCTAGCATCTTCTCTTTAACTAGATAAGAGATAGATGACATCGTTTGTTAGCAAGTGCCATCTTCAGTTCTCAGAAATCCTCAAGAACAAGCTTTGAGGAAAATCTCTCTCTCTCTCTCTCTCTCTCTCTCTCTCTCTCTCTCTCACCATCTATTATATTATCATTGGGAATGATTTCAATGCTGTCTGACTCTCAGTAACTCTGTTTTGGGGTGTTGGGTTTTTTTTTTTTGTTTTTTTTTTTTTTTTTTTTTTTTTTTTTTTTTGTTTTTTGACAAAAAAGTGCTTTGCCATTTCCTTTTGTAGCTCATTTTATAGATGAGGAAGTTGAGGCAAACAAGGTTACGTGATTTGTCCAGGGTCACACTACTAGGAAGTATCTGATAGATTTTAATTAAGGAAGATGAATATTTCTGATTCTAAATTCTGCTCCCTTTAAACTATTTCCCTTAAGTAATAATAATTTAATATCTCATCAAAATGGTTTAGTCATCATAGGAATCATAGCCTGCAGAGTCTCTTTTCTATTTCTTCTATTTTGGCTAATTAATTCCTCTATCCCTTATTTTCTTTAGCTTTCTTAAGTCCCTTAAAAGACACTATTTCTAGAAAGTATTTGTTTTAATCTGGAAAGTGCCAGTTTCATCTCATTCGAAGTCTTTTCTAGATCATAGCCAATTGTTTCTGCATCTTTGGAAAGGAGGAACTAGAAAATAAACCTTCCAAATGAGCATGATGGTAAGGAGAGGAAATAGTAAACCCACTAAATTTTAGTGCTCTTTTTGGTGGTAGTTGTGATGGTGAAAAAAGCAGTGTGTCTGGAAACAGGGTGGCGCAATGTGAGCATCTCCATTTTACAGATGAAGAAACTAAGGTTTAGAAAGGGAAAATGACCTCCCATAGTTACACAGTAATTAAGGAGAGTTTTGTGGCATCACAATGCTGGATCTTCTACACAATAAACAGAAATAAAGTCTACATTTTTAGGCCACACCCTCTCCAACTTATTGTATGTCTTCAATTCATGTAGCATGACTGATCTTCCTTATTTGCTACTCATGAGAGTGCAAATGAAATCATAGATTCGTGGGATGTAAGACTATGAAGAGACTTTGGAGGCATTTCAAATGTATTTCTTTTCATTCCCATTTTACAGATAAGAGAAACTAAAACTGAGGGAAATTAACTCATTTGACCATGATTTCACAGGTTGTATCATAAAACAGATCCTTTGAGTTTAAATCCAGTTCTAAAATAAATTGGCTGATGGTGCAACTCTAAGGAGAAGACAGCCTTCCTGTTGATACTCCAGGGGCAGCTAAGTGGTACAGAAGATAAATCACTAGGTCTAAAGTTAGGAAGAACCAACTTCAAATCTGGCCTCAGACACTAACTCACTGTGGGATCCTGGTCAAGTCACATAACCTTGTTTGCCTCAGTTACTCTTATCTGTAAAATATGTTGTCTTGGCCAGAAAAAATCCAAATGGGATCATAAAATCAGGCATGACTAATCGACTAAACAACAACAGATTACTCTAGGCTTGAGGGATATCACCCCACAGAAATTGCTTCAAGATGTTTCCCTGATTTCAGGGGACCCTGTTCATCTCCAAAGTTTCAGGATGACAGTTATTACCTAAACTTTTTCCCATATATTTTTGGTCATAATTTCCCTTTCTCCCCAGCCCCAATCTCATATTGTAGTTTTTGTTTGGATAACTCAGTTATACCACCAAGCAGATAATGTGGGGTGTATAGTGAAGCCATGACTTCCTGCTCTGCTTCCCTGACATTCCCCCCCCCACCAGTCTACCCCAACCCCCTGCTGTCTGTCACCTCCAGAAGATCTGAAGATATGAAAAGAAGGACCCAGCTGCCAGGTTCTCCTTTTGACCTTGGAAGGTTTTTATTTGTGCTTAAACAACAGAGCTCTAAAGAGACTGTACAGATCAATTTGGCATGTCACAAGGACCCTGCTTAAGTTTTGAAGCTTTTAAAGAAGGCTGGAGGGAGGAGGGAGATCAGATATTTCTCTTTGTGGCTTTTAGGAAAATTCATGAACGTTTAAATAAATGATGCAAATATCTATATTTTAGATATCAAATAGACAAATGGCATAAATGCAGATTATAGGGTATTCCTTTGAGCTGTCGATCAGGCAGAGTGTGTGTCTGGATATGGGACAGGCTCCTTCCCAGCCTGGATTGAACTGAGCCATTCATTCACATTGGGCAGCCGGCAGCTTCTAGGCTGTCAGCCGATCTAGGTCATTGTCCTTTCAGTTGATTCAGTATTATCCTGGATGGCCAACCAGCATTCCAAGGGTTTCATATAAGCAGTCATTCTCCCTATTCCTTTTTTAAAATCTGAAGTAGCCCCAAATTTCTTACTTAATAAAAATAACTCACATTTACATAGCACTTTTGAGATGTCTGTAGACAGTTTTCCTCATAACAATAAAATGAGACAAATAGTGTAAATATTCTTATCCCCATTTTATAGCTGAGGAAACTGAGACCCCACAATATAAAGTGACTTGCTTAAGGTCACATGCTAGTACATGTCAAGCTTGAACCTAACTGTCTTGGACTCCAGGTTCAGCCCTCATTCTTTATCATCTCAGGCTGTTTATTTTGTATTTTCATTGACGTCTTCCATTTTTATAGCACAGACATTTCAAAAGAGACAATTTCAGCCCCATAGGCATGACAGTATATTCAGTGTCCAACACCAAGAGTTCTCCACCTCTTTACCAAGAGGAGAGAATTATGTTTCATCTTCTATTTTCCAGAAACAGAATGGTCTTGCACTAAGCTATATGGGCTTGAACTCAGCTCTTAGGATTCTAAGGTCAGCTACTCTTCACAGTGGCATTTTGCCTTCTCATTAAGACTGAGTTGCTTCTCGAGCAGCCAGATGGCATAGGGTAGATCACTAGCCCTGAAGTCAGAAGGACCTGAGTTCAAATTTGGCCTCAGACACTTAACACTTCCAAATTTTGTGATTCTTGCCAAGCCACTTAACCCCAATTGCTTCAGAAAAAAAAAAAAAAGAAGAAGGAGAAAGAAAGAAAGAAAGAAAGAAAGAAAGAAAGAAAGAAAGAAAGAAAGAAAGAAAGAAAGAAAGAAAGAAAGAAAGAAGACTGAGTTGCTTCAGAGTGTAGAGCTAGTGCCAGTAGTTGGATGGAAGTCAAAGGAAGAAAGTCCACAATCAGGAAAAATTTCCTAACAATTAATGCAGTTTTCAAAATATGGAATGAACTATTTCTTTTTAAAAATAATAATAGCTTTTTATTTTTACAAAATGCATGCAAAAATAATTTTCAAATTCATCCCTGCAAAACCTTGTGTTTAAATTTTTCTCCATCCTTTTCCCTACTCCCTCACCTAGACAGCAAGTAATCCAATATAGGTTAAACATGTGCAATTCTTCTAAACATATTTCCATAATTATCATTCTACAAAGAAAAATCACATCAAAAGGGGAAAAAATGGGAAAGGAAAAAAAGTGAGCAAACAACTACAAAAGTGAAAATACTATATTGTGATCCATATTCAGTCTCCACAGTTCTCCTCCTGGATGCAGATGGCTTTCTCCATCACAAATGTATTGGAATCTGAACCACTGAATGAGCTATTTCTTTTGGGATTATTGAGGTCTAGTGCCACTAGAAGAAGCTTTATCTGGTGCAGAACCAGGTCTCCACATTAGTTCTCTGCTGTTTTCAAACCAGGCTGCTACCTTCCTCCCTCATCTCTTTGCCATGCCTTATTCTTACCTGAAATCAGGCCTTCACACAACTCTCTAATCATTTTCATACCATAGCTTCCCTCACGTATTGTCTTATATTAGTATGTAAGCTCCGTGAGGGCAAGCACAATCTTATTTGCTTTTACATGTACCCCCATTGCTTATCATGGTTCCTGGCTCATAGAACATACTCATTCATCTATTTCCTTTGAGGATCTCAAGGTCCAGTGAAGGATAATGGCTTCTCCAAGGTTCCACCAGGGTCAGCATCTGAGCTTGTAATGTGTTAGTCTTAAAGTACTAAATAAAAGACAGCCACCATTTCAGTTCAAACCCTACTTTTTTTTTTTTTTTTAAACAAAGCCTTACCTGATGATTCCTAGTCAAGCATTACTATCTTTTTATTGCTACCTCACTTGGCCCCCTCTCTTAATGATATTTTGGCCACATACTGCTTTTTACTGTAATTATTTTTGTGCCTTTATTGTCATTCCTAGTAGATTGTTAGCTGCCTGATGGCAAAGTGTTTTATTCAGATTTTCATCCTCCCAGGACTTCATACAATGCCTTGGCTAATAATCCTTGCTCACTAAATATTTGTGATTGCATGAATGCGTTAATGAAGTACTTGCTGCCTTGGCCAATGTGTGTTTCTGTTTAGCTCCTCCTATTAGAGAAGCTTGTGAATGGAGTGAAAGCTCTGGACCAAACTTTGTGTTTGTTTCTTGTATAGAGCATGGGTTTCCAATGAACTCTTGAACCAACAACTCTTGAGAGGGGACATTTTAGAAAAATTCACAACATATTCATCTAAAACTTTTCTTATGTTAGGGGCAGAGGTATTAAGGCACATCATTCATACATTAAGAACAGGAAGAAATCTTACAGGTCATCTAACAAACAACACAATGTACATTAAGCACAATACCCTCATTTCCTCAACATAAGGAAACCGAGGCCCAGAGAGTCAGTTACAAAATTAATCAACTGTCTGAAGTAGGATTTGGACTTAATGTCTTCCTAATGCCAGGGTCAACACTCTATTGTTGACTTTCTAGAGAAGTTAGAAGCTTCAGACAAGTACCCTGTGGGTACCTCTCGGTTCTGGGCAGCAGCCTCTAACCCTGTGATCTTGCAAAAATGAGCTATGTGATAGAATTTGTAGGCTTTTAGATTTCAAGCTAGAAAGGACTTTAGAGTTGTTTGACTCTGAAGAAACATAGAAACATACTAAATGAAGGGGGACTCTTCCAAATCCATTAAGCATTTTATTTATTTAGTTTAGTTTTTTTTTTCTCCCCCCAAAACCCTTGGGATTAAGTGACTTGCCCAGAAAACAGCTAGTAAGCCTTAAGTATTTGAGGTCAAATTGGAATTCAGGTCTTCTTGGTTTCAGGACCAGTACTCTATCCACAGCACCATCTAGCTGCCCCCTACAGCAAGTATTCTTTTCTCCCATCATCACCATACTATTCCACCATTATCTTTCTCCTATCCCTGCTCTATTTCCCTTTGATACAGTAACATCGTGCTCATTTCCCTGGGTTGTGTGGGAAGGGTGTAAGTAACAAGCAGGAGCTACGTGTAAACACTTTGTTGGCTACTTTCACTCTCCTTTGCTTATATTGTGTCCCTTAAATGTGCTATTTTGGCCAAGGTGGGGTGGGAGGGATAATAGCAAAATTGCTGCTTAAGAGAACTGCTATGGATAATACAAAAAGCTCTTTGAAAAGAGCCTTATCAGAGTACAAAGTACTTGGAATTGAAAGCCCCTAGTGGCTTGCATCTTTTCTCCTCTCTCCCCCTGCTCACACTTTTCCTCCCTCTTTCTCTCTCTCTTTCTCTCCCTTTCTTCCCTCCCCCCTACATTCAAACTTATTGTAGATCAGGGGAGAGCCTCTGCTGCCTGCCCTCTCCCCAGCTTATTTGCATGTTAGAGGGAGCAGAGTAATTGGTGTTTTAAGCAGAACAAAGCAGGATCTGTTTTCTAAGGGAAAAAAAGAATTCTTGAAGTAGACCCTAATGCCCATACTGCCTTTGTCTTTCCTCTCATTAGGAATTGAATGGGATGGCCCCGTAATTAGAATGTGGAAGGCTCTGCTTTGGTTTGGATGTTTTTTGAGCTAATTGGTTTGAAAATTATATTTGATGTGGATCTGAGGGATGTTGGCAAACACCTCGTTGGGATGTGGACATCCTGTCCTCACAGTAGCAGGAGAAATAAGTCCTGAGAGACAATTTTGAAACTCTGAATACCTCTCCAGTTGAATATACTGACTATGGTTAAGTGATGCAGTGGAGAGAATGTGGTATTCTAACTCTACAACTAACCTATGTGACTTTACGCAATTCACAGAACCCAATGAGCCTCAGTTTTTTTTTTTTTTTGTTTTGTTTTGTTTTTTTGTTTTTTTTGTTTTTCATATGTAATAGAAGATTGGCCTAAAATGATTGTGAAAGGGATTTCACAGCCCTGTATCTGAGATCCCTATGATATTAGAGGTTTTGGTGACGTCAACTTATAGAATGGAAAACTAAATCTTTAAGGATATTGTCATTTCAGGAGTTGGGTAGGACAGAGCTCATTATAAACACCTTAATGCTCTAGCAGAGAGACACTAAGTCATTAATTAGAAGTGTCTCTTTGGAAAGGCTCTGAGATTTGAGTACTTTCCTGTTTCACATGAAAAGCTAAGTGGGGGGTACCCTGACTCTGGGCTAGACAACAAACAGAGCCCCTGAGGAACTGTTCAGACTTTATTCATAGAATTTTAATTCAAGATTCTGAGAATGTTCTTTTGAGGACCCTTAGAAGATACCTGGTTCAGTTTCCTCTGAGGTTCCAAGGAGTGAAGGGACTTGTCCAAGATAACTGAACTAGATTAATGCCCATGTCTCTGGAGCCTCAAAATTTCAGGGCAAATGCTTTTTAAGCAGAATTTCAAACATTAAGTATATAGGATAATTTTAGGATTTTGACAGACCTTATTGATGGGCTTGGTTCAAAAACTCAGTGCTGTCATTGTATTTATTATAATTGGTGATTTCTTCCTTGGAAAAATATACTTCTTACACTCTTTTCTTCACAATAATTGAAAAAATACTTTGGACAGCTCATGTGGACCCCAATGAAAGCTTCTCTATCCATGGGTCCCCAAGGAGTAGTACTAGATTCTAGAGCTTGGCCCAGGAAAAGCCCTTGGCCCAGTGTTATCAGTTTCCTTGAGCCTATATATATATATTGTGATTACATTGATATAGTGAATTCCTGATAAGGAAACTCTCTACCAATGCATGTTAGTTGGCACTTCCCCCCCCATTCAATTTATATTGCCTTAGTCTTAGTTGCCTAGAGTGCTGAGAGATTAAATGAGACTTGCCCAGGCTCACATCACCAGTATGTGTCAGAGATAGGACGTCAAGCCTGATCTTCCTCACTTTGAGACTAGCTCTCCATCCACTATGCCAGGGCTGCCTCTCACAGATAAGTAAATACAAAAATATATATAAAGAATACTAGTTCAAGAAGGCATGAAAGTTCTCTGACCTTTTTCCTTTTTCTAAGTTCATATCTTTGAGCAAAAGATCATTCTTATCTCACTAGTTTCAAGGAAATACTTTCCAGTATATCTAGGACCCAAAATATTTTCAGTTATGCAATTGAATTTAGTGTTGTTGTTGTTGTTTTTCTTCCTTCCTATTAATCTCATGAGATAGGTGTTCAGAAATTGGATAATATTGATTCCATCTTAAAGATGAGGAAATGGAGGAGTGGATCAGGTTACCTGGTTGATCTCAGGTAACTCACTTGATGATATAGCTGTGCATTAGGTATTTCAATTTCTGAGAATCTATTTTGGGTTACTTTATGCAACTCTGTAGGCATATGGAATCAGTTATAATAAATATAAAATAAGAGAAGGGAAAATTGAAGGGCTCCATATGTCTTCTTCATCCTAAGAATTAATTCTGTACAAAGGTTTCTTAGATGCTGTGGGGAATATCATATAGCTTCCACGTTTACTATGACTTACAATTTAGAGGAAAGAAGATTAGACATATAAAAGTATTATTCTTTTTGGGAGTGAAGTTAGCCAGGAGAGTTCAGGACTGAATATGGATTTGATAGATTTTAAAGATCAATAAAAGGAAAGCCAGACATCTTACTCATGGAGGTGAGGTTGTCCTGGGAAAAGTGTATGGGTACTTTTAGTCCAGACAAATGGACAGTAGAGAGGTGGTGGATCATAGGTGAAGAATAGGCATATATTACCAGATAGGCTGGTTGTGTTGATTTGATTTTCTTAGTTATATTTGCGGTGAACAAATTACATATTACATATTACATAGCCAGAAATATATTTGTGTGTATGCACATGTACTTATCCATACAGATAGACATACATGTATGTCTCTTTCTGTGTATGTATGTATATATGCATATACAGTTTAATTGGATAATAGCCTCTGAGAATGGATGAGGATCAAGAAAGCATACATAAAGTTCCAATTTCAACTGAATCTGGAAGAAATCCAGGAAAACCAAGACTGAGAGGAAGAGGGAGACTGTCCCAGGCATAGAGTCAGCAGGTGCAAAGCACAATACAGGAATATAGAGTGTCTTACAATGAAGGAGGATCAAGAAGCAAATACAATCCCATCAAATAAAATCAGGATCAAATCAAATCCCATCAAAACAAATTCCAAGAGTTGGCCGTGATTCTTTGTTCTATGGGTTTGCCCTAACTGGTATTCATGATGGTATGCAACAAGTAGGTGACTGACTGAGGTTTGGAAATGTCTCTTATACAGAGTTTTTTCTATATTTTGGTAATGACTGCCATGGGATTTTACCTGTCACCTACCATTAATTTCCTTGGCATTGAGTTCTTGACTGGCCTATGAAATAAAGGTTCTCCTGAGAATACCTTGGAGATTTCTTGACCCTATACTCTAGCCCTTCCTATTCTCTGAGTTCATCATGTCTTATATCTATTCCACAGGTAATCTTTTAAAAAAAAAGTTGCATGTATAAAATGCTAGCAGCTTTCCAGCTGGCAAAGAGACCTTTTCTGTCATCTTCTATGACAAAATTTCAAATATAGCAATCAGGGTCACCCATGTCCTTGAATGAGAGAAGGGAGGCAGGCTCGTTGAATAGGCCTGGTTGAAGCTATCAGCTGAACATTCACACTAATTTCCATTAGAAATGATCCCTCTGAGAACATTCACCAGAGTGCTGAACACATTTCCTGGGTACTTGACTTTGTTTGCTATAGTAATCAGATATCCCCTCAAACATTCTCTGACATATCTTCATATCACTGAATAAATACCAGTTATGCTTATGTCTTGAGTAGTGTTGATCTGGATAGAAAATGTGCCAGCATTATTAACACCAGAAACAGATTTCTTAATTAAACTGCCAGTAGTCAATATTGTTCTCTATTGTTTCTTAAAATCTGTTATTGGACTCATTCTTTTTGTTTAAAAAAATTTTTTTTAACCAAGTTTTAGTGATTTTTTTTTTGTTTTGGATATTTTTTTACATTGCAATTATTTCTTGATATTCTTTCTCTTATTGAGTCCTTCTATGCAAAAAAAATTAAGTAAGCTGAATATATATGCAAGTAAATTCAGCATTCTCTTCCTATTACTCCCTGTTTCTCTCCCAAGAGAAGAGTTTTTCATCATTCTGATTTTGTTTGTTATGTTTTCAATTCTCTATATGTTAGGGATTCATGGTGATTTATGAGTAGAATATAACTTTAAAAAGTAGTTAAATGAACAGTCCCAGTCAACATATACCACAAGCATTTATTAAATGTCTACTATATCCAGGTCATTGAATGCCCTAGAGGTATAAAGACAAAGAACATAGCAATCCTTGCTCTCAAGAAGCTTATCTTCTATGTATTTACTATATGTTCCCTTTAGCTACCACATTTATTATCTAAGCTTTCTATTAATAAAGCCCCACTTCCAAAGACTCCTAGATATTTGGGATCCAGTTTTCTCCTATGTACCTTCTCAACTTTCTACTCTCTACCTTGGTAACTATTATAATCCTGGAGTAGGCACTTCATAGTCTTTAGACTCAGTTATTTCAATCTTAAATCTTCTTTATTTAGGACATTTGATAAGGAAAGAGATTCAGGAAGCTAGGAGTTCATATACTCCTTAGGTGAGTGTCAGTAATGAGCATGTAGAATAATTAATATATAAACATAGTAGAAAAAACTCATTCCAGGGTCATGGTATGCATATGTGTGTATATATACGTGTATAGATATCAAGGATATATAAACCAATTCTTTGGGGAGGAAATGAGTTTTTAATACATGTGAATATAATGAGTCTCAGAACTATGGTATCAGGGAAAACTGTAAGCCTTTAAAATTGGCAATAGATATTGGAAAAAAGTAACAAAGTGAGAAGAGAAAAACCAGGTTTGTCTTGACTGTGTAGAACTAGTGCTAATTATCTTAATTTTTATGAATTGCTTACCATTTATACTGTAAATGACCTAATTACCATGCTGCACAGTAACAATGATTCATCTCATTAAATAGGTGCCATTAACTTTGTTGTAAGTTTTATTTGATTATAATCTTAAAGATAAAACATGTAAGTTTAATCTTTATAGTTATTTGGTTGTTATAATAATATGAGTCTCTGCTCAAAACTTTTTTTAATATGTATTTTTTTTATTAATTTTTATAATTATAACATTTTCTTTGACAGTACATATGCATAGGTAATTTTTTTTTTTTTTTTACAACATTATCCCTGGTACTCCCTTCTGTTCCGAAATTTTCCCCTCCTTCCTTCCACCCCCTCCCCTAGATGGCAGGCATTCCCATACATATTAAATATCTTATAATATATCCTAGGTACAATATATATGTGCAGAACCGAATTTTGTTGTTGTTGTTGCAAAGGAAGGATTGTATTCAGAAGGTAAAAATAATCTGGGAAGAAAAACAAAACAAAACAAAACAAAAAAATAATGCTCACAGTTTACACTCATTTCCCAGTGTTCCTTTTCTGGATGTAGCTGATTCTGTTCATCATTGATCAATTGGAATTGGGTTAGCTCTTCTCTATGTTGAAGATATAGTGTGCTACCTTGCTGTCTTTTAAAAAAAAAAAAAGAAAAGAAAAGAAAATTCATTGCCTAGGGTTACCATATGAATGAATTCTCATCTGAGACCATGCAAATTATAAACAAGGTAACTGGAACCACTTTAGTTTAAGTAACTTATATGCTCCAATGATAGTTATTTAGATTGTAATTCTCTCAAGACCAGTTGTTAATGACTGGTATGTTTTCACTTGACATTACTAATGTTCTGAAACTAGTTGGTAACAGTATGAAGGATGGATTTTTGTTTTTCATCTCTCTTTCCCCCAAGTTGGAATATGATTTCAAACTATATTTAATGGCCCAGTAGGTTTTAAAATTTCATTTATTTATTTTTTTTTTACTTGAACTTGCAGACATAATGACTTTGAGTGGTCATATTAGGAAGCACTTTATTTTCCATTAAGAAATGACTACTTATAAATCCAGTCTAACTTTGTATGAGGTAGTGGAAGATACAAAAACAAAAAATGAAAATCCTGGCCCCAAAAACGTATTTTCCAAACTGCATAAAGTGGTACCTGATAATTTGTGGAGAAAGAGAAAATGAATAATTAGAGTATATGTGGAAAAGCTTCCCCTAAGAAGGGGCACTGGCTTATGCCTTAAAGGAAGCTAAGGATTTTAAGAAATAGGGATGAGGACATCTTGCACAGAGAGGAATACATCTTACTTAAGGATCATAGACCATAATCTACCACCTTTTCCCCCCTCACCAGCTAATGTTAGGCATGTTGTTATTCTAGGACAATTAATTCAGTTCACTTCAATAAAGATTTATGTAATATGGCTACTTTTTATTAAGTCATTTTCTTTATGTAAAACAGCTGAGTATTATAAATGTATTCCATTGAATGACAGTGGGGAAGCATTTTGAAGACATAGAAATCAGTGGAAGAAGGAAGGCCAAAATGAGAATAATGGAATTAAAAGAAATGCCCAGATCTTAGTTTTCCCAAAAGTCAATTCCAGACTGGTCTAATCATAGAGTTAGAAAGGGATCCTAGTCCAATTTTACAAACCAAGGCTTGGAAAGATTCAATAATTTGCAAAAGGTAGGAAATGGCAGATCTCAGAATTCAAATCCAGGTTTCTTAACTCCTAGTTTGTTACTTATTCCATCGCATGAAAATATCTTGTCCCTTACCCTTAGGAATTTTTGTTTAGGCTATAACTCACCAGCCACATTATCCAGGTCCTGCCTTTTTGGTGGTAAAAGCCATCTCTCAGAGGTTTTCCAAAGATTGAAATTTTCCTGGATTATTACAAATGTTATTACCAGTCATGAAGGGGAGATTTTTTTTTTTTTATGCGCTCAGACTCCTTGGTCTTTTGCTAATGATCTTATTAAGAGGGTGTTCTGGCACCCTCCCTTTCTTCTGTGTCATTGCAACTCTGCCAGCATGGGCAGTTTCCAAGGGTGTGACTAAGGGTAGACAGTGGGGGTAGAAGAGTGAATGAAGACAGGAAATGAGTACCAGAGGGACCTTGTTGATGGGTTATATTGGTCTTTTATAGAAATACTTAGAAATTAATTGGCTCTCTTTCCCTGGCTCTGGGATGCCAGAGGAAAAAAATGAAAGGCAATGATGATAGGGCTATGGGAAGTGCTAGATTTGAAACTGGAGGACCTGGACTCATATTCCAGCTCTGCTATTTATTAGCTTGTATGATTTTTAACTAGTTATATAAGTTCTCATGTCCTCAGTTTCTTCATCTGTAAAAAGGGGTTTGGACTATTTATCTTACTGTCATAAATTAAGGGCTGAACTAGGCTCTAGAGAGGATTGAGCCCAACCTATTCTCTAGGGTCCCTTTCCATTCCAAATCTGTGACATTAAGATGGATAACTTCCCACTGTAACCCTGGTATTTTTGGAAAGTTGAGTCATTTAATGATGATTTGTGTATCAACAGGGTGATGGCAAATTTTTCCCAAGAGGGCTCTGGGCAACATCCTGTCCATCCGACAAGAACAAATTCTTGCTCCTTTGTTCTCAAAAACCCAAGTGACAAGTCTAAAAGCCATTACATCCTTTGTTGCCCAGGTTTCTTGAGTGTATTTTGATCCTTGCCATCCACCTACTATTTAATTTTATTCATGACAAACTATGAACAGGGGAGGTGGGATATATAAGTATTTTCCATAAATATGGTCAAAGCTATTGAGTCAGAGGTCTCCAGCACCTAATACAGTGCATCACAAAAAGCTTAGTTAGATTTTATGTTTAAATTTTTTTATCTTTTTTTTATTATCTTCATTTCATAGAATATCCTTCTTATATAAAAACAAAAGACCAAAAACTCTTTTAAGCATAAAATCTAACAAAATGTTTTAAGTGAACAAACCTTGGTATCTTATGCAACATACTATACTAGGTATTGAGAATCTCTGACCAAACAAGTTTACAGTCTACTAGCTTTCACTACATTAATGGAAAATAGATACATACATATTTTTCCTCCCCTCTCCAGAACAGAACCTTTGCATATTGAAATATTTGGAACTTGTAGTAACACGTGACACTTTACTAGACCAATTGATTGTTAAAACCAGAGCTCAAAGTGTTGGTTAGGCCAATCCTCAAATAATTCATGGTTTATGGAGATGAAGTAGATTGTTTTAAGTAGAATTATGGAAGTCTTTGGGAAGAAGGGCAGAGCATGAAACACTTTATGATCACTATATTCACCTCTTTGGTAAAAAGATGGCCCCCTACAGCTGTCATGGATTACTAATTTTTCCCTGAATTTCTGATTCCAGCTCTTGATTCTATGCACTGCATGTCTAGGCTATTCCTCATGCTTGACATACATTCTCTCCTCATTTCTGCAGCTCAGAAACCTTATCTTCCTATAAGGCTCAGCCAAGGTGCCATCTCCACTGTGATGGATGCCCCTCCTCATCTCTTCCTCCCATCTTGCTGTTATAATTCTCTCTTTCCTCAAATTGTCTTACGTTTACTTCTTCATACAGTTGTGTGGCCCACTAGAATATAAACTCCTTGCAATAGAGACTTTTAAAAAATATTTATGTCATATTATAGTACATCATATACAATAGGTATCTAATAAATTTTTGAGTTGATCTCAAGCCAGCTGAGTATGATAGATTTCTTTTGAGAGCCTCCTAAATTCAAATTGGATGCAGACTTCATTTTGGGGGGGCCTCTTAACTGGCATTGTTAGGGTCATAATGATTAAGTCTGTCTTTTGGCACTGAGGACTCCATTGGTTGGGATCCAAGATAGGTCTGCCTCTTACTAAATTCTGAAATAGTATAAGAGTGAAGTCTTTGAAAGAAGGAAATCTTTGCTAAGATTTGGGTTGGTCTAGATGGCCTCTGAAATCTCTTTTCAGCTCTGTGACTTGTTATCTCTAGTCAGGATCTATATCTCAGATTCTGTGATCTATATTCTTTTTTGGAGGAGGGGGAGATCCATATCTTTAACTGCCCTCCATTTGCCTTTTCAGACTTTGTCTGCCTGCTTTGGTCTCTCTGTGATTCCTTTTCCTTCCTTGATGGTGTCTTTGTTTAGGGGAAGGAAGTGAAAACATTCCCAAGACAGTAGGAGAACCAGACACCTGCTGCTTCTAGATCATCACCACTCCAGCCAAAGTCTTTTGTCCGTAAAGCCCAGCTAAAAACATTCATTTGTCCTGTATACACTAGCCCATCCTGTCCCTCACTATGATGGGAGGAGAAGATGATAGAGTCTTTAGAACAGTGATTAGAGGCCGGATGGTAAAGGAAAGCACTTAATGCCAACTTCCTTCTTTCTTTTCCCTTTGACTTAACCCACACCCAGTGTGAACTTTTCTCTTTGTGTGCTGGTGATTTGTCTCTCTGTTTCATGTATTACCCATGCCTTTCAGTATCTGCAGATGGTTCCTTGGGGGTAGGTGGTCTGACATAAAAGCCACCAGAGATTGACAAGTTACTGTTTGTCTCTTCGCCAAATGCTCACGGCTCTTCAAAATTGGACACAAACATCATTTTAAATTTACATAGAAGACAGAACAAGACTTCTGGGTGTTGATAAGATTTCAAGCAAGATTTTTTTTATCTTATTTTTTAAATACTTGGTACATTACTATGTAATCACTTGATTCTTCGGCTCCTTAATTAGGTCTGTGGTTTAGCAGAGTTAGTACCGGGTGTCTCAATACACGGATGGGTTTTTGAAAAAAAAAAAATTATTTTTTTCAAATGTTAATTTCCAGTGACTGATGTTCTGTGCCTAAATCATTTTTCATTGTTTGTATTAGATAAGAACAGCAT
Organism: Sminthopsis crassicaudata; assembly: GCF_048593235.1. Lineage (NCBI taxonomy): Eukaryota > Metazoa > Chordata > Mammalia > Dasyuromorphia > Dasyuridae > Sminthopsis > Sminthopsis crassicaudata. Next base: position 364,140,224 of record NC_133620.1, read on the forward strand.
TTGAACTGTGCCTTTTTAAGTTGGATTCTTTTGTGATGGGATTTTACTTTGTTGGTTTACAGGTGTCTAAAAATGTTAAGCTGTGCATTGTGCTTCAGAGTTTAAAAGTTCTGAGGCCTAGCCAATTTAGGGGAAGAAAATATGAAACAGGTGATTAGCAGCTGCCCCAGGTTTTGAATTTCTTTGCTTTGGGGTTTTGTGTTTGCTTATTCATGTGCAAATTGGTGCAGTTATTTTGGACAGGGTGAGACATGTGTCAGCCACACACTTCCCAAACCAGCTGCCCTTGTACACTTCCTCAACTTGGTGCTCCTTCCCTCTTTGGACCCCTTCCTTATTTTGCTGCCTGATTTCTTCCACAGACTGCTTGTTTGCTCTTTTTTTCCTCCCGATTTCACACTTTTCTGAAAATACTGAGTACACTCAATTATTGTTTCTCCAAGAGTAGGGATTCTTGAACCTTTTTTGTGTCATGGATCTTTCTTGTACCCCTACCTCTGAGTAATGTTTTAAATACACAAAGTTATACATAGACTTTACAAAGGAATGTAATTTTTTTTTCCCATCCAAATTCACAGGCCCTCCTCCTACTCCCTGAAATCTCTCCCTATTCCATCTAGAGACTCATGGATACCAGTTTTAGACTCCACCCTGCTCTAGTAGGATTATAGGATCATAGATTTAGAATTGAAAAGTATTTAGAGGCCTTCTAGTTAAAGTTCTTCTCTTTACAGATAAGGAAAGTGAGACACAGAGAAGGTAAGTTAATTTTCTTAAGGCCATAATCTCTGGCAGAATTTAAACCCCATTTCACTGACTCCAAGTATCGTCCTTTCCACTGTATCTGTATCTGATTACTGTGTTGGCATAGAGGGATACTTTTGTTTCTGTACTGTACACAGAAGCTCTAACCTCCAGAAGGTTGAGAACCATGGAGGTTGTGGTGTTCCAGGAACCAGCCCCAGTTGCCAATGTCAGGCTTAGTGGAAATTGCCCTAACCTCTTGGCTTAAAGGGATTCTGCACAACCTGCCTGATTTGATTTTTCAGTTGAAAGGGTATGCATGTGTGTACATTTCTTTAGGTTGTTGTAGGACTGTATTTTTATTTAATGAAGATTTGATTAGTACATAATCAAAGTGCTCTAGGGAAGCAGACCTTAATGTTTTTTTGTTGTTTGGTCATGTCTGACTCTTTGTGACCCTATGGACTATGGCATTCAGGGCTCTTTTATCCTCTATTATCTATAAGTCATTACAATAAAGCCCAGCTTAGCATTTTCCCTTGCCCCGGAAACTTCACCTTTTTTATGTATTCCAAAAGCAGAGATCTGACTCTTGTTTTGGAAAAGCCTCACCTCCTTATTATTACCTCTGGGAACTCTTTGGCTCTCAAAATCCTTCACAATCCAGATTTATTGTGCATTACTTCCCTTTCTATGTTTCACTCAGCTGGTCTACTTGCTAGTCCTCATACATAGTATTACCTCCCATGTCTGAAACCCATTGCTCCTCATCTTTCCTTTTGGCATCTCCAGCTCCCTTTAAGATTCATGAAGCACCACCTCCTTCTTATTCAAGGCCTTTCATGATCTCCCCAGTTATTATTACCTCTCCTTCCAAAGATTTTATATTTATCTTGTATTTACTTGCATCTATTTAGACATATTATATTCCTTCAAACACCCCTTCCCCAAGACAGTTGAATCTCAGCTCACTGAAGGCAATATCTGCTGGTACATTTTCTTGCATATAATAAGTATCTGTAAATGCTTAATGAATTGAATTCCTAGTTGTTTGGGGTATTTGGTGTCCCTGCCTTCATTGGCACATTCAATGCCCTTTCTTTATGCATGCTTCTGTTCAATGCTTAGCTGGTTCTGAATCTTTCCTTCTTGATTCAGTGGTGTAATTTTCATTTAACATACATGGAAGCCTGGTTTGGATTTCTGATCAAGGGGGAAATCTCCTAACTCTACCTTTGAAAGGCTGAGCGGCATAATGAAGAACATTGTCTTTGGAGTCAGAAGACCTGGATGAGATTCTTAGCTCTGTCTTTTGGATGGGCATAACTTTAACCAAGCAATTTCATCTTTCTAAGGCTTAGCTTTCTCTTCCCAAAAAAAGATTGGATTAAGTGAGCTCTTAGCCTTCTGCCAGGTTAAAAACAACAACCCTTCTTTTTGGACTGTTATTTGAGTAGGTAGGGCATAGTAGGCATTCCATACAATATAGGAGGGAAACTTAGGTCAGTAAGGAAGTACTGTAAAGAGCATGGTTAAGGTTTTTTGGTTTGACTTAACGTTTGGTAGTTATTTGTCCTGAAGGAAAAGCATTAGGAAAAATCCAGAGACCAGAAGGAGGAGAAGAACTCTATTGTGGTTTTATTGGCAAGCTCTCAGTACCTGAAAAACCAGAATGCCTCCTTCAAGCATGCTACCCCAGGCAAGCATTTGTTGCCTCTGATCTTGGGCAACTTCCCCAACTTGAATGTGAGCCATTTTTTTCAGAAGACTGAAAGACTATTGAATGTTAGGGTTGTTGCCAAGAAAAAGATACATCCACAGTTTGAGTCTAGTTCATCACAGAAACCTTGCCTGAGAATCTTGTTTTGGGTGTTCGGCTTTGACCATTTTATATTCTTCTTTGTGGAACCATCTCAAAATTGGATATATAGAAACTTCTTTCAAGGGGGCCTTAAGTGATTGTTAATCATTTTGGGACAAGAGGAGGATGAAAGAAAGACTAGAACCTCAGCTTAGGATGAATGAGAGAATGTTAATAATCAATGAAAAGAAAAGAGAATAGAACTCAGTCCTTCTGTTACTTCTCTTTTCTTGACCAAAGAGGATGATTTTTGAGACTGGAAAGGAATAGTACAAGAATGATTAATGGGGAATGAAAACCTAAATAAGATGACAAGAGAGTAAGAACCTATTTTCTCTAAAGAAGTTCAAGTTATTAGGCAGGGATAAACTATTTACCTGAACACTGAAATTTTTTGTAGATGTGCTATTTGGAAAACAGGAAAAGTACTGTAGAATTGGAGGCAGGTAAATACTGTCCTCATTTTTAAAAAAGATAGATTCTTCACAATTCTAGAACCAGGAGATCATTATACACTTCAACAACAATACTATATATGAAGATCAGTTCTGATGGCTATCTTCAACAATGAGAGGATCCAAATCAGTTCCAATTGATCAATAATGAACAAAACCAGCTACACCCAGCAAAAGAACACTGGGAAATGAGTGTGGACCACAGCATAGCATTTAAGTCTTTCTGTTATTATTTGCTTGCATTTTTGTTTTTCTTCCCAGGTTATTTTTTTATTTTTATTTTTTGGATTTTTTTCATTATGCCTTTTTATATACAAAACATTTGCATGGGTAATTTTTCAACATTTACCCTTGAAAAAACTTCTGTTTTAACTTTTCTCCTCCTTCCCTTCACCCCCTTCCCTAGATGGCAGGTAGTCCCATACATTTTACATATGTAAAGTATATGTTAAATACAATATATGTATACATTTTATATAGTTATCTTGTTGCACAAGAAAGATTGGATTTAGAAAGAAGGTAAAAATAACCTGAGAAGAAAAAACAAAAATTCAAGCAAACAATAACAGAAAGAATTTCCCAGGTTATTGCAGTTGGATTATGAAGGAAATTAGAAGCCACACAAGAACAAGTTCTTGGTGTCTGACTCTTCATAGCCCCGTTTGAAGTATTCTTGGCAAGGCTACTGGAGTAGTTTGCCTTTTTCCCTTCTCCTGCTTGTTTTATAGATGAGGAAATTGAAGCAAATAGGATTATGTGACTTGTCTACTACTACGCAGGTAGTAAGAGTCTGAGACCAGATTTGAACTCATGTTTTCCTGATTCCAGGTCTGATTCTCTGTCTACTGCAGCTACCCAGAGTTTATAATATCTTAGTCTAAAGGCAAGAGGGAGCCATTGGAACTTCTTGAGTAAAGTGAGTGAGCTGTTTTTTAAGATATTCATCTGATAGTTCTGTAGAGGAAAGATTGAAGAGGGGAGAGATTAGAAGCAGAATGTCAAATGAGAAATCTATTGCAATAGATCAGAGGAGAGATGATAAGGACTTGAACCTGGGTGATGTTTATGGGGAGACAAAGGGATGGATACAAAATAAGTCATAGAGGTAGATTTGACAAGACATAGAAACTCATGGGATGTGAGGGATAAGAAGAATGAAGAGATGAAGCTAAATTTGGGTGTGTAGACCATAATGATTGAAATGATGATGGTCTATCTCTATAGAAATATAAAAATTAGGAGGAAAGGAGAATATTGCAGAAAGATATTGAGTTCTGATTGGAAGTGTTGAATTTGAGATAATTCTAGGGCATCTAGGTGGGGATGTCTAACAGATGCTGTAAAAACAGGCTGGAAGAGTAGGATTGGGGATAAAAGAGGGAGGACTTAGTTTAGATCCTGTTCCTGTGGCATGGGTTACAAGTGACAGATGTGAAGAAGCCATTGTGTTCATAGACATGGCTTTAGGGCTTATGGAAGGACCTCTTCAATTCTAAGGTTGCTCTTCCTCCTACTTCTTAACTTCTCTGAGATGAAAAGGGACTACACCATTTGTGGGTAGAGTGGCTCCAACACCTGCTGGGTTCTTGGTTTCCGTAGATAGATTAGCAAGGGGAGGGCAGGTTGTGATGTGGGGATTAGTGTTGGGAACACCTGTCCTTCACCTCTGAGGAGAAAGGTGAGCCTTAGCAAAGGGTGACAGTGAAGGAAGAAATGGCCTACTGTGTAAGAAGCATGTAAAGGGAGGATTTTTGAGGGAATGGCCTGGAAGGGAAGAATAAAAAGAGCGAACACCTGTCCTCGGACTTTGATTTCTGCCATCTAACAGTGCAATACCAACTTGTGGTTTGTCCCAATGAGCACCACATCGAAAGGAGACAGCTAAAATGCCAGCTTTGGCTCTTATAATTGACCAGGACCTCCTTTCACTTAGTAATCTAACTGTGTTTCTCTTTGTTGTTTTTATGGTGTGCTCCCATTGGTCAGAAACCTTGCAAAGGAAGCTGTGAGATAAAGAGTATTGGCATTACAATGCCAGAATGATTTTTCTATGGTTTTTTAGTTGTGTTAAATTTTTAAAATCTTTCATTCCTTCTGCAGAAAAGAAATTTTAGATTATGGGGAAAGCGAATATAACATTCTGTTCCATATTAAAAGTTAATTTAGGGCAGAACCAGAGGCCAAGACAAGTGTCGCTCTCTTTTCTTCCCTCTGTAATATAATTGACCCTTCATTCCTCTGTACAACTTAATATTCATTCGGTGGAGGCTAATTACAGTGGTGCATCTTTGCCACACAGTTAAGGTTAAGATGCAGGTTTCTCTATGAACTGCTTAATTTTGAAGGTTTATAACATGTCCATAAAATTTGCTATGGGCTATAACAAGATAGGGCATGTGCTTGGCTAAACCTTGTAGTAGAATTGAGGTTTGAGGTTGAGTGTGCATGGCATGAGTGAAAGAAGGACTAAAAACATGTATTAAGTATTTACCATATGCTAAGAACTGGGGATATAAGTACAAAAGCATGAGTGCCCCTACCCTCAACGATTTCATATTCCAATGGGGGAGACAACAATAGAAAGTGTTGGCTGGGAATGATGAGTGAGGCTCTGCATCCCATAGTACCTGGCACTATGGCATTTAACAATATGTATTATCATCATATTATAGATATCAATGTATATGTAATATATATAGTATATAACATATATTACACATATATAATAATAAGAAAGCATTTAATAAATTCTGTTTGAGTGACTGACTAATAATAACTCCCATAGCAAGGGGATGGGGGAAACATGCCCAGAATGGCAAAGTGGATGGCCAAAAGATGATTGGCATCCCAGCCAGCCAGAAGAGCTACAAAGCAAAGATTATAAGTACCCTAATTGGCTTGTATTTGGGGATAACCAATGATTAGAATATCATTTGCTTTCAACAGGTGTCCATAGTTTACTAGCTCTTAGCAATATTAGAATTTTGGTAGCTTTGGGATGTGCTCTCAAGAATGCAAATTTTTTTAGAAATCATAGATCAAATGGCTGTTAATACAATTAACAGATTGATTTCTTCATTGAAATATCTGGTAGATTCTAGATACTTTGCTAGGTTCTGGGGCTACAGAAGCAAAACAAAAAAGTTTTCCTTTGCTTTAAGGAATTTACATGTTATTAGGGGATAAAAATAGAAAACCAAAAAACCAAATATGAACTCAAAAAGGTTAATACAGATTATCTTCCAAGTAGCTACAAAGTGATTTTTGGAGAGAGAGTAGTATTAGCAATGGGTATGGTGATAGAGGTGGAGGGAGGATCAGGATAGGTTTTCTTTAGTAGTTGGCTCCTAAGCTGAGGCTGAAAGAAACCTAAGAATTCTTGAGGTAGAGATGAGAACAGAGCACATTTCAGGCAGGAGGGAAACCTCTAGAAAAAAAAAAGAGCTAGGAGGTGATATTATATGAGGAACTTATGTGAGGAACAGCTAGTTGATTGTTTTGGCTGGAAGATGGAGTCCATGAGAAGGTAGTCTGGATTGTATAGACCTTTTAAAGCTGAATATAGGAATTTGTAGTTTTGTAAAATAATGCTGATGATGTGGAAGATATTGTACTATCTTTGTTCTGGATATTTGGTGAATAGATGGGTTTTGATTCCTAAAATTGATCACTTTATAGCTTTTCTGAACTTGAAATTCCCTTGATAATTGGGAAGATTGATGGAAAGACAGCTTTTAGACTTCTATTCTGGCCCAATTCCTCCAGCGTAACTACAACTTGCTTAGTGAATGCTGAAATGATCCATCCATTCACTGTTGGAAAGCATTTCCAAAGTATGTCTTAGATGTGCCTTTCAGGTTCACAAATCCTTCATACCTGAAGCCCTTTCTTGGAAGGAACCAATTGAGTTTTTCAGTTATAGGCATAAATTATCCTGAATAATCATTGATTTTGGTAAATTTCTATAGTCTTTTGATAAGAAGAGAATCATCCGGTGAAGATGGAAGTCTCTATACACTAATTTACTGTCAGTGGAACTATGAATTGACTCAATTGTTCTGGAAAATAAATCAGAATTATCCTGAGTGGGCACTGATCTATTAATTATAGCTGCTGTTTACCTAGTACTTTAGGATTTGTGAATCATTTTATAATTCTTATCTTGTCTGATCCTTTCCAAAAAACAAACAAACCAAAAAAAAAACATAAAACAAAAGTAGAAAAGGGCCCTGAATAGGGCTAGCACATTCATTAGACCCTGGTTCTATGGTATACTAATGGGGATGGGGCAACAGGTATAATAAAGAGAAAGAAAAGATCCAATTTTATCTTGCTTTAGAAATGAATCTCTGTTATTCTGCTTAAAATCAATAGTAAATGATGGCTTCTTCAGTGTTCGAATTCTAATCCCTAGTCATTTTTCTCAAGTAGGCATTCACTTCTTTGCCTCTCTATAGTTCTCTCCTTTTGCCATTTCTCCTTCCCATTCCCTCGCTCTCTATTTCTCTCTTTCTGTTAGTCTCTATCTCCCCCTCTCTTTCTTCACCCATTCTTTCTCTCCACCCACCCATCCCCACTCCACCCTCAGCCCATCTCCAAGAGAGGACAGTCATCTTGGCTCAACCCCTTTCAGGGGAATGGATATGAGGACAGAAGAGAGGCTGACATGGGTAATTACAGAGTTTGTATTTGAATCTAGGTTGGGGGTACCTCACAAAGGCAGGTTCAAGTGCCTGGGACAACAGGGGGCCATTCTTTCTGGAATCACAGAACTAAATGCTCATCTTCATTCTCTGATAGGAATGATAGCCTGTAATCTAGTAGGATGAAATTTAATCAGGATAAATGTGAAATTGTGTCCTTGGGTTCAAAAAAATCAATTTCAGAAGAATAGGGGTGGGGAATAAGACATAGTGGTTAGACAATAAGTTATGTGAAAGGGACCTTTGGGGTTTTGGTGGACTGTTAAGAGCAATATGAATTAATCGTGTGATTTGTCCATCTGAAAAGCTAATGGCATCATAGGAAGCATTAATAGAAGCCCATCTTGGAGATGGTCCCACTTGTACACTGCCAGACCAACTACATCTAGGTGTTGCCTTCATTTCCAAGAACCACATTTTAAAAGGTTGTGTACAAAATACAACTCAGGATGGCAAGAGGATTAGAAAACAATGCCGGGTGAAATTTTTTGAAAGGACTGGGGATATTTAGCGTAAAAAAGGAGGAAAGATGTTGGCTTTGATAATTTCCTTTAGATACTTGAAGGGCTGTCATATGGAAGGGGTGTTAAATTTGTTTTTCTTGGGTGCAGAAGTTGGAACCAAGGCTAATGGCTGGAAATTACAGGAAGCCAAATTTTGACTTTGTATAAATTAAAACTTTTCTGCTGCTCAGAAATGAAAAGAGGTACCTGCTGCTTGAGGACTTCAAGTAGAGGCTGGTTTACACTAAATGATGATTTACTAACAGTGACCATATTTTACCTGTACATTTTGACAGATGCTCTTTAAGATACTTTTAGAGAACCTCTCAATGAGAGATAGAAAGTGATCTGTGTATTGTTGATCCTGCAGTAAGGAATTAATATTGAAGTCTTTCTAAAAAATGTATTGTGTCTCTGGTACAAAATGCCCAAATATTTAGAATTGGGATTTTCTTACTTGCCATGGTGATGGAGGAAAATCCTGTGATGCCTCTTACTCAAATTAGTTAGAAGGGCTTTTCATGGATTTGTGTATATAGTCACTCTGTGATGATCTGTATTGTGGATTAACCATGAGATTTGGAATTGCAGCTCCTCATAGTTTTTCCATTGTCCATATAGAACCTCTGAATTCCTCCTTTTGTTCAAAGAGAACAATTTTTGATGCTTCCAGGTGGACAGTTTTAGGGAAGGTAAAAATGGAGTGAGTCTGTGGCCAAGTGGGGAGACTTTCAGGATAAATTAGTTTTAGTATGGAAGTCACTAGCCTGACAATTGGTTATAACTTAGTCTTGAGTCTAGTGGCTAATGTCACATCCAGCATTTCCTGTGGCCTTAGGCAAAATGATAAAGATTTTATCTGTCTCTGGTACTTCCTTCCATCTTTTCTTTATCTCCTTTTCCTTATTCTCATAGCTATTAGAACAATTCACCCTGAAATGTTATGAACTGAGTGTATCTGTAGGATTTTTTGTTTTTTGTTTTTTGTTTTTTTGGCAAAGATACTGGATTCGTTTTGCATTTCCTTCTCCAAGTCTTTTTATAGATGAGGAAACAGAGGCAAACAGATTTAAGTGACTTTACCCGGAGTCACACAGCTAGTACATGCCTAAGTCCAGATTTGAATTCAGGGTTTCCTGACTCCAGATCTGGTAATTTATCCACTTCACCATCTAGCTGCCTCTTAACTTAAAGGAAAATATGACTAATGATTATTCCTAAGTTTCAGTGAAACTTATGGCTGAAAGGACATAGTGAATAAAAACAGTTTGTTTGGTACACAGGAAAGGGGAGAGGATTTAGTGGCAAAGACTATAGACTACCACTTACTGCCTAGGTGAAGTTCGGCAAAGTAATTTCCCTTCTCTGGACCTCAGCTTCCACATCTCTAATGAAAGAGGTTGAACTCAGTGTCTCTAAGACCTCTTCCAGTACTAATTCTGTGATCCATTGAGCTGATTCTTTCCCCTCTCACTCCCATTTTACTTATTTCTAAATCAGACTCTGTCTATGTCTGTGTCTTTGTGAATTCAGGCACTGAGAAAATAACTCGTTACTTGCAAAACCTAACATTAGGCAGGGCTCCCTCTTTGCTGACTGGTGTCAGTGTTGGGCAAAGTTTAGACCTTAGCAGCAGCATCTCTGTATATTTGCTCCAGTGGCACAGACAGGGAAAGAAAGGAACTCTCAATAACTGCTGACTTCTATTCCCCTCTTTTGATGGTAGTCTCTGAACATCGAGTGACTGACTGCTTGCCTGGAACTTAAAAGTTTTCTCGGTTGGATTTTGTATTTGGTCTTAAACTGAATTTCTGCATTCGAGGGACCTTCTGGGATTCCAGCTTATTAACTAACTTTTGTGAAATGAAATAAAAGAATGCCCCCTTCATGGAGAGAGATGGCAGGCCTCTCCGGCTAGTCTAAGGTCCTTGAGTTTAAGCTCTCCAGTGAAATAGAAGCCTTGATCCCCCTCTTTTTTTGTGAAGATGGAGAGGATGATAAGACTTAGAAGAAAATACATATTCTTCCCCCACCCCTTGCCATGGAAACATGGTTAGTTTTGACACAGCAGGTGGCTAAGGAACTGAATCTATGAAGGGCCCCTGTGCTTTCAATGCAATCAAACTTAAGTGCAGAAATTTAATTAACCGGCATCAAGGCTGGCAGAAACTTTGCAAAGCAGCCGTGCATTGTCAAATCCAACAATTATTTCAAGGAACACAATCCACAGATGGCATCTAATTGATAAATTAAGGTTCTAGTTCTCTAATAGGTCTCATTGCACCCCTGCTTCGACCTCCTTCTGGTGCTCTTCCCACTCCTCTCATGAATGGTAGCTCTGAAAAGGAGCTCAGGGTCTGGGTTCTTTTTTAATTTTATTTAATTTTTTGTTTTCCCATGTGCGTACACACCTCTCTGGGTCCAAGTGCCTCATCCTGAAAACGGAAAACAGTTGCATTTCTTTGGGCATATGTGTTCTTTCTGCTCTGCTATCCCGGATATGTTGCTCAGAGACTCCTTTTATCTCCTCAGCATTTAGCAGTCCTGCTAGTGTTTCTCCTCTGTGGTGCAGAGTTCTGCCAAAAACAAAGCCAAAGTTTTGATTTATTTATACATTTATAATTATTTTGTAGAGGCACTGTCTTCCGGACTTTAGAGCACTTCCTGTATGTTCACATTTGACACACGACTGACATAATTTTATAAAGCAATGTTTATAGTCCTGAAAGATCTAACTATATTTGAGGCCAACTTCTTTAAAGATTTTCCTCCTCAATATAGAATCTTAAAAGCATTTTTTGGCTAGTAAGTGCTAGTTGATGACTGAGGCTCTACTAACTAAACTAAGCTCTGGCTCTTTGAAGAAGTCATTTGACTTCGAGACTTTATTTTCTATATTTTGAAAAGGAAAATTTACTTTTTTAAAAAAATGGTTAACTTATTTTCTATAGTTCTGGAAGGAACCTTTGAGATTATCTACCTATTCTAACTCTCCTTTTACATAATATGTAATAATAATTACATCTTATTCTTCTGCAACTCATAAGTTACAGAAATAACTTAACAAGGAATAAATCAAAGAGCTGGGATTCCCAACCCAAATCTTCTTGATTCCAAATTTGAGACTGCTTCAGTATCTTCCTAAAGTCCTTTCTGGTGCCAACATTCTTTGATTCTGTTTGAATATCCTGTGTAACATCTGTCTTACTGCCATCTTACTGATGAAAAATATTGGAGACACAGACGCTGGTTTTAAATTTCTTGTCCCCTGTTCTAGGCATCTGCCCCGCTCTCTTATTCTGATCATTTAACCTACATTTTCTGACTGACTTCTGTGAAAGCTCCCATCTGAATATAGTAAAAACCTCATTAATCTGATCTCTTTTTTTGTTTTACAAAATTCATAATTCCAAGCAGCTTTCTTTTCACCAGCCGACAGGCATCCTATTGCTATTTAGCATAAATTATGGCTAATCTGAATTGGTTCATGCATGTAATTTTTTCCCTCCTCTGGGTTCCTTGTGTTTCAGATGAATGAAGTTTGACTTATGGTAGTGATTCCTTAAAGTTAGACAGTATCTTTTAATGAGTGAGAAGCAGATAAGACATATTTTATTTTATTTTTTCATTTATCCCTACAGATCTATGTCACATAGGCCAGTGGGTGGGCAATTATAGTATTATCTTCATTTTCTAGATGGGGAAAAGTGAGGAATGGCATAGTTAAATTTTGTGTATGACCCAACAAGTGGCACACAGCCTCCTGTTTTTTTTTGTCCCCTCTTTCTTTTTGGCCCCCTTCCTCTGCTGTCTTCTCAATATTCTGTTTGTAGGCTTGTCTTATAATTTTGATGAGGTTAAGGGCTATCCTTTGAAAGGAGGGAAAATCTTTGCTTATCTCTTGTCGCTATAAATGTCCTGGAAAAAAGAACCAAAGGAAAATGAAACAGCCTTTTCAAGTGTGCCAGGGCAGATCTGGAGCTACCAAACAACCTTGACCTTGCCCATCTGAGCATGAGGCTGATGCCCCTAGGGATGATGGGATTGGAAAACAGGGAGGGGCCCTGGAGAACAGGGAGGACCAGGAGAACACATCATATATTTATGTTTGTTTGTCTTTCTGGAATAATCATATTGGGGAAGGGAAAGAGGGAAAGGAGAGTGAGAGGGGGGAGGAGGGGAGGAAGAAGGAAGAGGGAAAGAGAGAGGGAGGAAGAGAAGAGGGAAAGAGAGAGTGGGAGGAAGAGGGGGGGGGAGGAGGGAGAGAGGAAAAACAGGGAAAGAGAGAGAGAGTAGGGGAAAGAGAGGGAAAGAGAAAGGGAAGAGGAAAAAAGAGACAGAGACACAGAAAGACAGACAAAGGGGGGGGAGGGAGAAGGAGAAACAGAGGGGGAGGAAGGGAGAAAGATGGCGAAGGGAAGGGAGGGGGAGAGAGAGAGAGAGAGAGAGAGAGAGAGAGAGAGAGAGAGAGAGAGAGAGAGAGAGAGAGAGAGAGAGAGAGAGAGAGAGAGAGAGAGAGAGAGAGAGAGAGAGAGAGAGAGAGAGAGAGCGCAGTAACAGAATTCTCTAATTTCATGATGGGAGGACTTCTCTTAGAAGCTTATGTGGCTTATGACTGAGAGAAAGAAGCCTATATGCTCTCTGCCAGCTAATGCTAGTCAATGGCTGTTTGCTGTTTATTTGGTAGTCTGTCGTTACCAACAATATACTGGATTTGAGTAGCACAACAACGTTTTATTCTGCCACCACCCCTTCTCAGTCTAAATATATCCCACCAGTCAATCAGGCCTGGCAGCAGTCAGTGCTGTGACTGTCAGATCGAGTTAGCTCCGGAGCCTCTAAACTGTTGGCTTGTTTTCCAAGCTTGGAAAATGTATTCAAATAGCAATAGAAAAATTAGACTTGCAAATGTACACCCAGGTAGGGGCCCTTGTCAAGAAAGAATGAGACAGCATTTTAGTAGAAAAATGGATTTCCTTCCCACTATCTCTTGCTTTCCCCTTCTTATAGATTATAGGCAGCATGGGCGCTGGTGTGTTCTGGCTGTAAGCTAAGGGAACAGCCCGCGTGGGTGAATTCTCATTAATCAAAATTTTGTAGTCTTAACAGGGGAAGAAAGGAGGAAGGTACCTCCTCCCCAGTGAAAAATGAAGGGGGAAGGAGGTTATGGGAGACAGTGGTGGGGCCTAGTGGAGGAAACAGATGAGCTTGGCTTATGTTTACTGAGAGTATACAAAGAAATGGTTATCCTAGACAGCTGTTGTCTTGGCCACTGTGCCACAAGGAGTAACCAGCACCACGGAAGTGGCTTGGATTGCCTCCTAGTTCTCTTCCATTAGTCCCTGGATGGGCCCAGGCCACCTGCCCACACCCCTTCTCAAATGGGAGTAATATCATCTGTTCTCTATGGCCCCAGGCAGGAGGGATAATGGATAGGACTGTTAAGTATCAATGAGGTTCCCCTTCCCACCCTAAAAAAGAAAAAACAAAACAAACAAAAAAAAAAAAACGGTGTTCTGATTAGAAATGGGATCTGAAGGCTCTATAACCAACCAGCAGGTGTGCAAATTAAAACTCACCCGAAATAATTGGGCTTCCTCCTAACTTTTCCCGCACTAGAGGTAGTTAAACAAAGACTGGATGACCATAGGTGAGGCAGTTTGTGGAAAGAGTTTCTGTTCAGATAAGGATTGGACTAGTTGGTCTCTGAAGACTCCATTTTTTAATAATAGATTTTTATTTTTCAAAATACATACAAAAATAGTTTTAAATATTCACCCTTGCAAAACCTTGTATCCCATAGTTTTCTCCCTTCCTCCCCCTCCCTTAGACAGCAAGTAATTCAATATAAATTAAACATGTGCAATTAGAAGACCCCTTCTAACTCAGGAACTATGAGCCACAATTGATTACCTATCATAAATTGTTATTCCCTCAGAACTTCTTTGTTGCCATTGCCCAGGAAGGCCTTCTTCCATTCCCTGCATTATGGATAGATTTTGATCTGTTTAGCTTCACTATCAGAAGGAAGGCAAATCTGCCCTCTCCTCTGTATCCCTTTCCAAATTAATACATTATAAAGTTTGGAAAAGAAGTGGGCTTTTAGAGATCAGTTTAACCCCAGTTGAAGTCATGAAGAGGCAGGCCTAACTGAAAAAACTGAAGAACAGCAAATTTACTAATTAATAATATCATTTTGCTAATTTACATATAATTAGTAAAGCAGATTATAATCAATTTTATGCTAGCTCTTTTAAGATTTATAGAGTACTTTCCACACAGTAGCCCCTGTGAGACAGGAGGTTCAGGTATTACTTGGCTCATTTTACAGATGATGAATTCAAACTTCTGAGAAGTTGAATATTGCGTTCTAGGTCACAAAACTATTAACTGACTAACTTAACAAAGCTTCAGACCCAATTTTTTCCTGCCTGACAGTCCAGTACTCTTTTAGAGCACAAGGTTGGTCTTATTTCAGTGCTGGTGCCTTTAGCTTCCTTGCAATCTACCAAAAGATTCCATACATTGGCATTAGGATGCCTAGTTACTGAGAAATAAAGGATAAAGGCTACTTGAGAGAGTGGATAGAGTGCAGCAAATGAAGTCAGGGAGACCGAGGCTGAAATCCTTAGCCCAACATTAACTCTTCCCTGATAACACCTAATGAGTCCCTTAACCTCTTATCCTTAGTTTCCTCATTTGTTAAGTGATTATAATAGTATGCAGTACTACCTTCCTCATAGGGTTCTTATGGGTTTCAGATTAGATACTTTATATAAGGTCTTCATATAATTTAAAGTGCTCTTTGAATTTCCTCTATTATTTACATTATTGATTTAATAATTAATTAAAATTTAATTATTAGTGATCTATTAATACTTTGATATAATTTTATTAACCATTATTAATGGTTTAATACAATTTTTAAAATGAACAAAAATCTGTTCCATTAGAAAAAGCAAGACAAAATCCTTATAACAGAGAGGGATAGTCAAACAAAACAAATTCCCATATTATCCATATCCAAAAAATACATCTCATTCTGTTTATTGAGCCTGTCACCTCGCTGTCAGGAATTGCAGAACATACTTCCTCATTAGTCCTCTAATTATTATAGTTTTTAATTGTTTATTAATTATTATCATTATTGTCATTAATAATTATAGTAATATTAAAACTTTTACCCTCAGAATCATAATGCGGATCACAGTGTTTTGTGGAAGTTGATTGAGCAGAAAGCAGAAGTTACCAAGTTTG
Source organism: Sminthopsis crassicaudata (assembly GCF_048593235.1). Taxonomy (NCBI): domain Eukaryota; kingdom Metazoa; phylum Chordata; class Mammalia; order Dasyuromorphia; family Dasyuridae; genus Sminthopsis; species Sminthopsis crassicaudata. Next base: position 364,155,747 of record NC_133620.1, read on the forward strand.
AGTCTTATTCCAGGTGATCTTCCAGGAGGGGAACCAGGTGACCTTGAGAAGGGACCAGGCCACCTTAGGCTTTTGGGGCCTTGTCTTCTTTACTGAACATAAGGGTTTGGATCCCTCTTGGTTCAAAGGTACCTGAGAAAGTTGCAATGAAAGGTGCCTTCCTTTTCTATTGTGCTTTTTGGTGAAGAATTTATTGTGCTTTGGTTTCCTAGAAAGTAGTCCTGAAACAACATCAGCTTCTCAGTATCATATTTGACTGTGCAAAGAAAGATATGATGTTCCACTGGACTGTTAATTAATTGAGGTGGTTTTTGGAGTCACCTAGAGAAAGCAGAATGGGTTGGAGTTTCTAGAATGTCATACCTTCAGAGGATGAAGGAGAGAGAACATCTTCCTTTTCTCTCACAATTCATTCTTTTGCTATTTCAAAAATAAGGAAATAGTCCTGTGATAGATTATTTTTATAGAGACCTGGTAAATCAATAGACTAATTAAAAATCAAGAGCTAGCTTCCTGCCATGGAGCTCTTTTGCTGGGTTAATCACAAACCAACATTTCAGTGTTAAAACTTGCCCTACCTGTGGGTTTAAATGATTAACCTGGTAGGACTAGCAGCAAACCATATATCCCAATAGCTTGAATATAGTTTGGTGAAACTTCAGACCTGTGTGTGTATATTGGAGCTAGGTGGAGGAGGGGAAGGAAAGGAAGGTGAAAAACCAAGTGAAAGTTTTATGTTTGGATTGGACTGCATTTTCACACAGGAGGGAGGAAGAGTTCTGAGAGGGGACTGTCATTGGGAAATGTTAGTGACATCAATAAAAAAGCCCTTTAGTAAAAATTTTCCAAAAGACTTTTAAAGGGCTCAAAAAAGAAACTTTGGAGAAATTTGGAGAGAAAGGAAGGAATCCATTCTGCAAGCATTTAATAAGCACTTATTTTGTATCTGGCCCTGTGCTAAGTGCTAGAGATAGAGACAGTTCCTTCTCTTAAGGAACCAAGGTTGGCTATGAAGGGTGAATTTTGAAGACAGAAAAGGTTATGTATTTCAGGACAAGTTGTTGGGGAAAAAGAGAGTCAAAGAGAGATAGGAGAAGGGGAGGAAGAGAGAGAGAATGAGAATGTGTGTGTACACATATAACTTTTTGGTGATATTTATTATTATGAACAATATTACATTATAAATTTATTATACAAAATAATAAACTTTAGATCCAAGGGAATATATTTATGTCTTATGCAAGTTAAAAAAAAAGAGAAAAAAATGATTCTATGATTCTTTTTTGGGAAAAAAAAGTAACAGTGACACTTCACTAGCTTAGCTTGTATGTGGGGGAGGAGGCCATTTAGAATTATCCAATGGTTTGAAATGTGAAAGTATTGCCAGCCCGACATGGTCAAGGTAAAATACCAGCCACATCATATCATTGCTTCTTTTGGATGCTTGTTATCCCAATTTAAAGTTTTGGGGTTTCCTGTGTGTATTTTACATTTAAGCCACATTGCTAAAAATCTCTATGTGTAGAGACCCTATTCAATTGATGCAGCTCTTGGGACATCATGGGAGTGCTGGTTTGTGACAAAATACCTTTGACTCAATCTCAGTTTTTGTTTTGTATTTTATCAATCCTAAATTTGATTTTTAAAAGACTGATTTCTCTGTGCTATTTCTTATTTGGTTCATTAATCCTTTATTCTTTTTAGAGAGAGTTTGATTTAGCCGAATTCAGGAAGCATTTATTAATTTCCTACTGTGTGCCAAGTTTATGTTGGGATTGCAGAAGTAAAAAGAAATAATCTGTGCTCTTCAGGACCTTGTATTCCTCTTGTAAATATCTTTTTGACAGAACTCTGCCTTTCAGCTAGATGTAGGGAACAATTTCCTAATGTATAGAACTTTCCTGGAGTAGAATGGATTAACTTGAAGAGGCTTGCTCTTCATTGGAGATCTTTAAGCAAGTCTAGGTGGATATTTGTCAAGTGTAGAATATATAGAATATTATATATAATATAAATTATACAAAGAATGTGATATATATATGTATATATATAATGTGATATATTAGAGACAGAGAGAGAGAGAGAGAGAGAGAGAGAGAGAGAGAGAGAGAGAGAGAGAGAGAGAGAGAGAGAATGAGAGAGAATGAGAGAGAATGAGAATTTTCCCATTCATATATGTATGGGTTGGGTTAGTTGGTCTCTGAGATCTCTTCTAGTTCTCAAGACTATAATTTGCAATTTAAGGTCTGATAGGTTTTCTATTGAGCTTAGAATTTTGTTGCGGCCATTCCAAAAGAATCCTCACAGACTTAGAAAGGACTGTTGAAAAAATATTTGTATTTTTAAAAATTATTTTGGGGGCATGTTAAAAGTAATGAAGTAATGGAGATATATGGCTTTTATATTTGAAGAACAATTCCAATTAAGTACAAAATTCATTTATTTCATTTCATTTATTTATTTTAATTAATGTGAGGTTTTGACAATTGTCTGGTAACAATTTTTCAATTTTTTTTGGACTTTGTCCTAGATGTTGCCTTGATATTCCTGTGGTTATAGGGAAGGGAGGGTGGGTGAGAAATTTTTTCTATAGAGGACCACAAGTTCATAATGAGAAAACAATTTTCAGGGCCACACAAGTTAAAAACATCTTAATTTAGATTCCTAGACTAGGAATAGGAAATAGAATAGGAAAGGGTTTTTAGAGAACAACCTAACCTGTCTCCTCAATTTGCAAAGAGGGAAAAAATGTCAGAGAAGTGAAAAGTTAATGATGAACTGGACTGTAACCTAGAGTTTTTTGATTCTGAATTTTGTACTTTAAAATTGTTTTAAGCTAGACAAAGGACATTTCCTGCCACTTAGTCTTTGGTTGACATGGTTATAAATTTTGAGTCAAAAAAATGAGAGCTTTTATTTTCTTATCTGGGATTTACGTAATGTACTTACTGAACACTGATGTTTATAGAAGCATATTTACTTTCTAAAGCAGATGAAAACTGTTGTTACTGTCTGTCCTTTTTATTTCTTTTCTCTTCTCTTCTTTTCTTTTCTTTAGCAAGGCAGTTGGGATTGTAACTTGTCTAGTCACTAAGTATTAAGTGAGGTTGAATTTGAATTCAGATCCTCTTGATTCCAGGGTCATTGCTCTATTCACTGGGCCATCTAGCTGCCCTTCTTTCCTCCATTCATCCTTCCTTCCTTTCTTCCTTCCTTCCTTTCTTTCTTCCTTCCTTCCTTTCTTTCTTTCTTTCTTTCTTTCTTTCTTTCTTTCTTTCTTTCTTTCTTTCTTTCTTTCTTTCTTTCTTTCTTTCTTTCTTTCTTTCTTTCTTTCTTTCTTTCTTTCTTTCTTTCTTTCTTTCTTTCTTTCTTTCTTTCTTTCTTTCTTTCTTCTTCTCCTTTCTTCTTCTCCTCCTCCTCCTCCTCCTCCTCCTCCTCCTCTCCTCCTCCTCCTCCTCCTCCTCCTCCTCCTCCTCCTCTCCTCCTCCTCCTCCTCTTCCTCCTCCTCCTCCTCCTCCTCCTCCTCCTCCTCCTCCTCCTCCTCCTCCTCCTCCTCTCCTCCTGCTCCTCCTCCTCCTCCTCCTCCTCTTCCTCCTCCTCCTCCTCCTCTCCTCCTCCTCTCCTCCTCCTTCTCCTCTTCCTCCTTCTCCTCCTCCTCCTCCTCCTCCTTCTTCTTCTCCTTTTTTTTTTTTTTTTTTTTTTTTTTTTGCTGAGGCAATTGGGGTTAAGTGACTTGCCTAGGGTCAAACATGTAGGAAGTTTTAAGTGGCTGAGGACAGATTTTCTTTCCTTTATTCTTGAAGAAAACCAATAATTTCAGGAAGCTGATGTCTTGACTTGCAAGTGAATTGGATTTAAGTGAAGGAGGGCTGTGCAAAGTCATTAGCCTCACTCTTCCGAAGCCATCTGGGTCCAGTGACAGGACACAGATCAGGACAATTGGTGATGGCCCTGGCTGCAGTGGGAAACCTTGGTCTTTTTAAGGTTTTGTCCAGGTCTGTTAGTTTGAGGCGACATCTATTCGGATGAAACTGGAGGAAAGGGAGAAAAGGAGGGTTAAAAGAGGCAGGAGAGATTTTTTTTTCCCTTTTTGGTCCGGTGATTTCATTGGTGTAGGGAGCTTCTGGTGAGAAAAATTCTCTGCCAATGCAGATCAATAACTAGTTTACAAGTAACAATCTTAAGAAGTTACATAGGGCAACTGAGGGATTCAGGGACTTGCCCAGATCACAGAGTTAGTATTGTCTCTCTGCTGTCAAGACCAGCTCTCTTTAAACTGTAAAACTCTGCTACTGGAGACTGAAAAAGGTGAGAGCAGGACAAACAGCTATCAGCAGAATCAAATCCCTTATAGAGAGTGACTGGGTCTAAGGCCATGAAAGATTTAGTAGCTTTATTGTGCTTTTGGGCACCATGACATTCTGGAACTTTTACTGATTACATATACTAATACACTGAAAAATACACCCATATTTGTATGCAAACACATAGGCTCAGGGATTCATGGGTATATTGAGAAGAATTGAAGGTATGTATCAGGATTTTAGGTGACTGAGGATGTACCCTTTATCTACTGAAACACTGTCTGGCACTGTGATGTTTTCTTTAACATCTCCTGGTCATATCTGCCCAGATGCCTCTCGTCTCCTCTAAAGGAGCCATTCTTTCTTTTTCATAGCCTAATGGATTGTTCTGGTGTCATACAAGCCTCTGATAGATGACACTGGGGTAATAAGAACTGAAAGAAAAATTGGCTAAATATGAGTTGCCTCTTGTTTTCTTATATTAGGTGGGTTAATTTTCAGACCTGTAGATATCCTCTTCCTACTCTTCTACCTCCTTCTTTCTCTCTACCTCTGCCCTATTATGTGCACATTTTTGAATGGAATTGAATTGAACAAATATTTTATGAAGTATCCACTCTGTATCAGATGCTGTTAGATACTGGATATACAGAGATAAAAATGAAAGAGTCCCTGTCATCAAAAAACTTAGGTTGGGATAAGGAGCATCATGTAAATAAATAATTAAATGCAAAATATATGTAAAATAATGTTGGGGAGTGGAGAAAACACTAATAACTACCCACTAATGGGGCAGGGAAGAATTAGGAAGGGTCTCATGAAAGAAGCAGGCCTTGAGGTGAACCTTGGAGGGAGCTCAAGAATCTAAGATGTGGAGGTAAAACATTCCAGCTATGGGGGGAAGAGGGGAGAAAGACTTTGAAAAAACAAGGAGGCAGAAGCTGGAATGTTTTGGTCAGAGTACAACAAGTAAGTCTGTTTAGCTAACATAGAGTATGTTAGGGGAAGTAATAGGAATTTGGCCTGGAAAGATAGGATGATGCCAGATTGTGGAATGTTTTCAGTGCCAGATTGAGAAGTTGTTATTTTTTAAGTTTTTATTTTTTTTATTCCAGAAGCACTTATTGAGCCCAAGAATGACATGTTGAAGGCCCTTTTTCTCTCTCTCTTTTCTGGTACTTAGCAAGGCAAGCCCTGCTTCTGAAATTCTGGCTTAAGAACAGGGAATCTATATCACTGTCAGGGTTGTTGATTAGACCATTCATTCATGGCCCAACAACATATCCCCTTCTTTTTCCTCCTTCTCCTTTATTCCTCCTCCTGTCTGTTTTAAACCTGTTTAACTTTGTACTCACTCAAGGGGCTTAGAGTCTCAGAGCAAGAAACAGGAGCGGAGGAAGGAGAGAAGACATAAATATGAAAGTCATATAGGATGAGACAGAATATGTCCAGTGAGTGGTATGAACATAAATGGTGTAAGATTTCTAAGACCAGAGAGATGATTGGTGACTAGTCCTGCCTTGCCAATCCAAATCAATAAGCATTTATTAAGCACCTACTATGTGCCAGGCAGGAGTTGTAGACAGAAAACTGGGTTTTGAAACCAGAAATACCAGTGATATGTACAAGCTGTATGACGCTGGGCAAGTCATCTGTGGTAGCTTTCTAAGTCTAATTGCCAACTCATATTTATAGAGAAAAATTTCTTTTCTAGAAGTTCTCTATTTAAATTAAATCAAAAAAGGGCAGCTAGGTGGCACAGTGGATAGAGCACCAGCCCTGAAATCAGGAGGACCTGAGTTCAAATCTGGCCTAAGACACTCAACCCTTCCTAGCTGTGTGACCCTGGGCAAGTCACTTAACCCCAATTGCCCAAGAAAGACAAACAAACAAATAAGTAAAATCAAAGGTCCAGTTCCTATTCTTGTATGTCAGGTACTCTTCTAGGTACTTGTGTGATACAAAGGCAAAATTTGAAAATAGCTCTAGCCCTTAAGTAATAATAAGTGTGCTAAAATTGTAAGTATAATAAAAAACAAGGCAATAAGTTAAACCTTTCTTCTGACCTGATAATTTTTTTCTCCATAGGAAAGCTGGGGAGGCTCTTTCAACCCTGAGATTCTGTAGTTTTGACATAATGAGGAAGCTGGTTGGGGAAGGCTTCCTTGGAGCCCTGGAGAATAATGTTATATTTGACTGATTCTAAAGGAGGGTGGAAGGTGTGCTACATGAATTGCTTTTCACGGACAAAAAGGTGTAGACTCACCAATGGGCAAGGCAAATATAGACCAGATTGGCAAGAATGGAGAGAGGGATTTTCAGGTTGGAAATGAATTCCTGGAAATAAGCTCTGCAAAGTATGTTCTTTTCCCTTTCTTTCTTGTCTCGTGTGTATTCTGTATATTCCATTCACCCCATGTATGTCTTGTCTATAGTCTTCATGGGCATTTCTTAGTGTGGTCGTTGACACTCAGGGCTGACGGACTCTACTCCTTGGCCATTAGGTTGTGGTGTCAATGATACTGGAAGCAACTATTAGCTGATACATTTTATCTTATATAAACAAAATGCCAAGTCAGTCTGTTTTGCCTTTGAACTTGTGCTCACCTGCTTATGTGAGAGGGAGCCTGGATCATAATTATATGATACCTGGCTTTTTCTTATTTTTGTGAGTACACAGTTAGCTATTAGGAGCTGATGTGGCATTCTCACATGTGATTTGGATTAGCAACTCAGCTTTTCCCCACAGGTTGCAGGGAGATATTGAGGCAAAGGAATCTTAAGTATATTTGGGTAGGATTTTGTTAAGACATTTTGCTTGTCTGTCCACCTAATTTGTATGATAGTCTCATCTCTGACTGTTTTCAGTCAAATTTTATTATTCTTCCCCCAAAGACTTCACTTTTATTTGCTCTCTTTAAAAAATATTTGTCACTAATCTTCTCTTGATCCCTCATACATGAAATGGCAGAAGGAGGCTTCTATGGGCCTTCCAAAATTGTGATCCATCAATGCTTACATGTGCCAATATTTGAAGAAATAGATCAGTAAGGGTGTGTGTGTATGTGTCTGTGTGTGTATGTGTGTGTATGTGTGTGTGTGTGTGTGTGTGTGTGTGTGTGTGTGTTATCCCAAAGCAGGCCACAGGCAATCCGAGACTTAGAACTGGCAGGAACTTTATAACTGATGCAGTCCAATTCTCTTCATTTTTACAAATGAGGAAGCTGCCTAGAGTCACAAAGACAGTAAATGGCAGAATGGGGGGTTTGAACCCAGGGCCTTTGAGTTCATATCCCATTGAGATTTTTTACTGTGGCCAAAAAACCCATGGGAGCTGAAAGTTTTGCCTCCTATTAGAAACTCCTGGGTTGCAGTCTTTAGGTAATGCTGCTCTGACCAAGAATTAAACCAGAATATTGTAGACTTCATGTTTCCCTCAGTATTACGTCCCAGAAAGCAGATCCTATTTCATTTTTATACCAGTAAAGTATAAGCTCCTTGAAGGAAAACCCAGTTTCATTTTTGTCCTCAGGACTTTGCACAGTACCCAGCACACAGCAAGTACTTAATAAATACTTGTTGATTAATAATGATGACAATAACTAGCATTTATATACCCCTTTAATACCTTATTTCATTTTGTCCTCACAACAACTCTGAGAGGTAGATGTCATTATTATACCTATTTTGCAAACGAGAAAAATGAGTCAGAATGAGAGTTAAATGACTTTGCCCAGTGTCACAGAGCTAGCAAATTTTTGAGGTTGGATTTGAATTTACATTTTTCTGACTTCAGGTCTAACCCTGTCTCTCACTATGACTGATTAACTCTAAACCCAGAACTTTTTATAAGAAAACATCTTTCAGATGCCCTCCCATCTTTTAATTTCTTTCCAATTTGAATTATGATCCATGTTTTAGCAGTTGGTTGACCAAGTGGGCAGAACCTAGTAACCAAACAAGTCTCATTTTCACCATCCCTCCAAGTGTGTCATGCTACTTTTGGGGAGGAAAAATACTTTGTAAATCCTAATATACTTTGCAAAATGTTTATAAATATTATTTTTATGCTAATAACAATTTTGTACTGGGAGAATTTCTGATTAGCAGCTTATGACACTTGCCAAGAAAGTGACTCCAAATGAGATTTTTTTTGAAGGAAGAAGGCAATCAGCCTCTTTTTTCTACCATTCTCATCCTAACCAACATCCAGTTCAACAGAACTGTATTGTATTGTATCCATCATATTCTTCCATACAGAGCTAAGTAGAGGTTTAGAAAGGAGGATTCAGGCCTTAGCTATTGGACTTGGCTTGGTCCAGAATGTCATTTTTTTCTTATGTGATTAAGAATCGTTTTTGGTTATATCACCCTTCTCATTTCTCTTAGCTTGTGTGAGAAATGGACTGGAAATTCTGAGTCAAGAAGAGACGAAGGAATGTGGGATAAGAACTGGTAAAAAATACTTGATATATATGTGGTCCATTTATCTGAGGTCTACGCAGGTAGAAAGCAGAGGCAGTAAACTTTAGAAGCTCCCTTTATTTCTTAGATTTCCTACTCAGGCCTTTCTGTTTCCATAGACTCAAATTGTTAGCCCCTCTCTCATTTTGTATTTGCTTTTCATGTTCTTGGTGTTTATAGAGTTGTAGATTTGGAGCTTAAAGAGACCTTAAGAGTCCCTTTGATTTATGGATGAGGAAACTAAGGCTGGAAGAATTTAACTGACTTGCCCAGGGTCATAACTTTGAAGTAAGATTTGAACTCAGGTATGCCTGCCTCCAAGCCTAACTCTCTGTGCTCACTGGGCCTCACCCAGCTGCTTGTTGTATTCCTTCAGATTCTGGGCTTCTTGAAGACAGGGATTGTTTTATTATTATTATTATTATTATTATTATTATTATTATTATTATTATTATTATTATTATCATCATTATTATTAATTTCCTGAGGCTAACAGTGTCTCACACATATAGGACTAAATAATTGCTCATTTAACTATTTTTATTATCAATGACTATTTTTATATTCCTTTGGATCTTATAAATAGAAATTCACTGTAGTAAATGATTGCATTTTTCTAGCCCTAACTGGTCAGCTAAATTGAGAGACACAGAGAATGTTTTATTTTGTCTTTATATCCAAGGCAGCCAAGTAGCATAATGGGTAGAGAACTAGATTTGGAATCAGGAACATCTGAATTCAAATCTGTTTCAGATCCTTATTAGCTGACCCTAGACAGAAATTAACCTCTTAGTCAACCTAATGAGTGTAAAATTAGAGAGTTTGACTAGATGGTCTCTAGGCTTCCTCCAAGCTCCTAAAATACTAATTCATTCTTCATAAGCAATCGGGCTTGTTTCTTAGGTGTATTAATCACCCTTGATGTATTTGTGCTACTTTATGCTGTGTGTTCCTAGTTCTGAAAAAAATACACACACACAAGATCCACTGGAGAGCTGTGCCTTAAAGGAAGGAACCATGGATGAGCCTGGGGAAGAGAGAGCGTGTGTGTGTGTGTGTGTGTGTGTGTGTGTGTGTGTGTGTGTGTGTGTGTGTTGGAGAGGAGAGGAAAGTTCCTCAAAATTGTCCTCTAGTTTCTCCTCCTCTACCCCTTTCCTTGTTGTTTTGGAAACCCTTCTGTTCTTCCTTGCCTTTTGTGTTGGCTTCCTCCCCAACTGCCTCTCACAACCTCCTCGGCCCCTGATCCCCTTTGTTATGTATGCTTGGTGGTTTTCCTATGGGCTCCTACTTCCCCTTCTGTCCATACCTGTTTGCCTCATGATACAGCCTTCTAACTTTCTCTGCGGCGTTGGGATGGGGGAAATCATCTTGATTTCTGCCTGGAAGGGTGTTTTTATTCAGTTTGGCTGGCACTATTATGTGGCTAAGTGTTCAATAAAAGTCATGATTTATGAGGCATGTGTGGCCGAAGTTTTGGGTTTGAGGTTTGATTTTTTTTTTTCTTTTTTGCTTTGTCATCTATCAGAGAGAGAAATGCCAGGCCTGATAATTCCTGGCACTGAGTGCTTTGAGTTAAGAATGTCAGCTGTCAGCCTGTCAGGAGGAGTTATTTCTCAGATTGGGTTTCCCTCCCTTTTCTCCTCTGTTTCTCCTTTTACCCAGTCAGAGAGGCCGTTCCTTACTGCAGGCTGATGATAAGGGAAGCGCTGTGTTACAGAAAGAAGTGTCCCATGGTATGGCCCCTCCAACCTGCCCGCTTTAACTCTTGCCTATGACATTCAGGGCCCTGACAGGTCTTGATTGCTTAATAGAAAGAGAAGCTTGGATCTCTTTGTTCTCAAATACAGCGTTACCTCAGTCCAGGTATTTTTGCAAAGTGTGTGTGCGTTAGATAAATGGCTCTTGAAATAGAAACCCTTTCACAGTGGGTGTTTGGCCATTTAAAGTAGACTAATCGAAGGTATAAGCAAGTTGTCACAAATGTGTCCACCAAAGGAGAGGATGCTCCCTATTGAATACCAGACTGTCTACTCCCACTCTTTCTGCCCCCTCCCCCCCTTGGATTGTTGGCTCTTTGCCAAAATGTAGCAAGTCATCTTGATGCACCCAGGATAGCTTTGGAAAAGTTGTGCTCTGCATCTTGAATGCCTGGTTAATGCCCAGTTGTGTCTGAAATCATTGCATGAATAAATCTTTAAGTCCCAGTGTGGTGCCTGTACTTTTAAGAGTGAGCGGACTCAATATGGCACCCAGCATATCAGAGCCATCCAAATTTTCTTTTGGGTTGGTAATCTGACCTTACCTGCAAGATAGAAATACTTGAGTAGCCCAGGCTTCCAGCACCTAAGAGAAAGTGAAACATTGACAAGGCCAGCCCAAAGGAATTATTATGCATGCCTACCAAGGTAACTATGGCCTGGATAAAGCAAACCGTAGTCTTTTTTTTTTTGGGGGGGGGGTTTGGAGAGAAGACTGTGCTAATGAGAAAAATAAACCAACTGACCAGCTGGCATGCATTCAAAAGACTGGGATTCTGTGTCTTCCTAGAAGGGTCACAAGGAAAACAAAGTTATACATGACTGGACAAGTTCCTTTGTTTCCCTGAGGCTCAGGGAGGGACTTGGATTAGAAGAAGGATGTTTAAACTTATTAGTTTCTTGGACTCTTTTAACAGACTTTTGCAGTCTAGGGACCCCTTTCTCAGAATTGTGTCTTTTAAAAGCATAACATAAATAGATAGGATTAAAGAGCAGACCAATTATTTTGAAAATATAGTTTGCAGGATATTAAAAAAAAATTCCCAGACTCCAACAAAACAACCCCTGGATTAGATGATCTCTAAGATGTCTTCCATCTTGAAATCAGTCTTCTAATCTAAAAGTTCTTGGGGGTAGGAGAAAAGAGGACAGAAGTTAATTAAGGAGTAAAGATTCTAAAAGGAGAAGAACTTTTTCTCCCTGCTTTGAAAAGTGTACACACACACACACACACACACACACACACACACACGTATGGGACCTTTCATATGATGGCAGATTTTTATTTTTGATGTGTTAATCAGTTTTGCAACTCCTTATTATAAGGGACAACTTTTTGGGAAGGGCAGAAAGAGAGAGGGTAGATGTAGGGGAAATCTAAGCAATGGAAAGACAATATAGATCAACAAAAATCTTTTTCTTATAGAATGAGGGAAAATGTATAAATATTTTTTCCTGAGTCCTTGTGCTTAAGCAAATTCATTAGAAGGGTGTGTGTATGTGTGTTTTGGAGTAGGATAGGTGTGATGGATTCAGGAACAGAGCCCGAGCAAGCACACATGAACTCTGAGAAGCACAAAATGGCCGTGCCAGCAGATCTGCCTTGAACCATTCTTTGGAGACTTGGAGACTCATCTCTTTCGAGTCAAAACTAAACAGATTTTTTGCTGTGGAATGAAGGACAAGGACAAGGAAGGAAGGAAAAGGGTGGGAATGTTACAAAATCTGCTTGGCAGTTGCCATCTTTAATGACTGTTTTTCTCTCTGCTCAGAGGGTTTCATTAAGAGGGGCTCAGGGTGAGGACTGGTACCAGCCCAAACTGGTGTTTAGAATGACCTCATTCAGTTGACTTAGGGAGCTTTTTGCCTCTTTGATGCTGGGATGGGAGGGATGATGTGATGGCCCTTTGCCTTTCACCGCTTGTCTTTGGAGAAGTCTAGCCTGAGTTAGAACCTCCCACTTGCAGCCACATCCGATCATCTTGTTGGAATCCTTTGAAACACGATGGCTTTGATTTTGACCCATGCTGCTGTCATGACCATTTGAGATGCCTTTCTTTTTTGGCAAAACATTTCCAAAAATTAGTTTTAAGGATGCTCCTTCCTTGAAACCAAAGAGAGAGTGATCTGAGAGAGGCCATTCTAAAAGGGACGGTCAAACAAAATTCTGCTCAAAACTTGATGTTTCCAAGCAGGCTTCTCTGAATAACTTAGCTCCTTTGTACTACTCCATTCATTCTGCACCTATCAAGTGACCATGCACACAGCAGATATACTTTTAGTAGACCAATGAAGAGACTTATTAGAATATCAGGGTTGTAAGGAACCTTAAACATCATCTTGTAACTTTCATGGGAAAAGTGAGTTCTAGAGAAGGGAAGCAACAACATCTACTGCCTAGGTATCCATTTTTTCTTTAATTGTGTTGATTTGGGTAGGTAGCATGAAATAGTGGAATTTAGAGTCAGGATGACCTGTCAGCTGTTGTTGTTTTTATTGTTGTTGTTACTTAATATGTCCCCTCTCACTTCTGATATTCTGATTTCTGAAGTCCCCGTTCACTCTGACATTCTTTGACTCCAGGCAAGTGGAGTAACTTATCCTTCCTGAGCCTCAGTATGAAATGGGGATAATGCAATCCACAATATTCACTTTTCAAACAGTGATGTGGCTCAGTGGATAGTATGCTGCACCTGGAGTCAGGAAGACTTGAATGAAGCAGGGCAGACTTTTGATTAAGGTATAAGGAGATATAGAGGAAGGACCCCCCCAAAATAACATTTCCATGTTGTCTTGGTGCATTCTCTTTTATCTGGTCAGATGGCTGTGAGGTGATTTAAATGTAAAAGGTGATATTTCTCTTTTTTAATTAATTTTATAATTATAATTTTTTGACAATACATAGGCATGAGTAATTTTTTTTTTTACAACATTATCCCTTGTATTCATTTTTCCAAATTTTCCCCTCCCTCCCTCTACTCCCTCCCCTAGATGACAGGCAATAAAAAGTGATATTTCTCAATTAATTCTTCCTGTTTATGGCTGCTTTATAAGATTGACCCTTTTGGAGACAAAGCTAATCCTCATTAGTACACATGCTGTCCTTTGGGACTCATCTAGAACCATCTACTTTTCACGATGGATGGTTTCAAGGACAGGCTTTACCAAAAAACCGAACACTGGGAGCCAAACCTACAAAACAATTCTAATAGTTAGTGTGCTCTATGGTCATGGGTCGGGATTGTGGCTACTACAATTGCAACAAAAATAATAATGATGGTTAGCATTTAACATAGTGCATTAACATTTACAGAATGCTCTATGTATGCTATCTCATTAGATCTCTACTAACAACCATAGGAGTTATGTACTGTAATTTCTCTTACCCTTCTAGGCACTTAATAGTTTACCAAAGCCTTTTCTATAGGCTGTATATTGGTGGTTTCCAAAGTTACTTTGGCATTAGAATCAGTCCTGTTAGGAGTTTGGGGGAAGTGCCCAATAATAACTGGTAACATTTCCATAACCATTTAAGGTTTACAAAGCACTTCACATATATTATCTTGTGATCTTCTCATTGACCCATTGAAATGGATGTTTTATTATTCCCATTTTACCTAATGGGAAAACAGGCTGAGAGAGAGTGGCCAGGAATCAGGTCTTCTTGACTTTGAATCACTTTTACTTAAAATCAAAGGATCCTAGATTCTGAGGATTTGAACTCTGCTCCTGTGATTCCAATTCAGCATGTTCTCCATTGTTCGATGCTGCCCTAATAATATAGATTTGATATCCTGATTGCTTAGTAATGTCCAGAGAAGACAAAGGTAGCATACAAAATAGAAATCCCCATAGAAACTAGAAATGGTCATTGGTTCCTAATGCTTCTATTTATGGCCTCCTGTACATCTTTTTATTTGAGATTCTGATAAGAATCAAAGTGACTAATTAGACAAAGCCCTCCTTTCTTTTTGTAGATTAAAATGATGCTAATGACTCACCTGCAATGGAGAATTCACACATTGATTGATTCATTCTGTGTATTTATTAAGGGTATATCACATTTCTGGCACTGCCTAGGCTTTTGGGGGTGGGGATTAGACCGAAAATATAGTCTTTACCCTCAAGGAGCAGTAAAACAAAATTGGTTATATTAACAGTATAGGACAGAATTTAATTTTCATTCTAAGAGATATTATGTTTTGGGGTTTCAGAAGCCTCTTAAGGGAGGGAGGCATCCTCTCCAATCATGTAAGAGAATAGAAGATGGAAAGGTTAGTTTTTGTAATAGCTGGTTGCTGTTGGTTTTTTTTTTTTTTTTTGGGGGGGGGGATAGAGGGTTGCTCTGTCTTGCCTAGGCTTAGAAGTTCACCCAGTTCTCATGGCTTCAACATGGCTTCACTTCCAAGCTGAATCAACCAAGTTCTTCTCTTAGGCAGCCTGAAGACATCTTAATTGGGGAGGGGGGAAGGGGAGGTCATTTAATATACATAGATACCTGATTGTCTTAGCTGTACTATAGAACTCTTGATATTCTTGAGCTCATGATCCACTAGTCTCAGCCTCCTAGTTGTTGGGATTACAACATTCAAATATGAGTTCAAATCTGGCCTCAGAAAGGTACTACTTGTGTGATCCTGGGCAAGTCACTTAATCCTGTTTGCCTCAGTTTCCTCATCTATAAAATGAGCTGGAAAAAGAAATGATAAGTTACTCCATTATCTTTGCCAAGAAAATCCCAAATAGGGTCACAGCTACTTGGACACTACTGAAAAATGATTGAACAACAACCACCACATCTAACCCACTGCTTTCTTTTGACTTTTGACTCTTTTCCCAGTAGTAGTGATGTATGTTCATCAAGAACAAATGCTTTTTTGACTACTGATTGATTCATCCATATTCTTTTCTCTAAGAATCTTTGTGACCTCATATATAATAGTTGACAAGGGCTAGTGAGAAAAGTTTGTGATTAGGAAGCCAACTTACCTATGGAGTTGAGGATACTTCAGAATGGAACAAATACTATCTTTGGCTTCTTTTTCAGCCTTTGTTCAGTGTTCCACAAACAAGGAATACATAAATTGCTTAAAGGATTTAATGGCAAAATAAGGGAGGGGAACATTATGGGCTTTAAACAATCTGGTCTGGTTAAATAACCTTTGGATAATTGAGTCACTGGTTTTTGTTTGTTTGTTTCTTGCACTTGTTGGGGCATCAGAAGACCTTGGTGTTCCAGGCTGAAAGATCCTTTAGTCAGAAAGCAAGAGCTGTTTGTGCCCTTTGCCAGGCTTCGATGCTAATCTGATGGCCCTCCTGAGCAGCCCTGCAAAATGAGCCCTTCATGTTACAGCCGACAGCTACGGGTCCCCAGCTGCATCTTTGCTTCAATAAATAGTCAGCCCAGACCTGTTAGTAGGGCTTAGAGCACTGGGGAACATATTTTTTATTTTTTATTTTTATTATATATATATTTTTGCTAGTCTACAGCAAATGATCTAAATGGAACAGACATCATGGCTATAAAACATTTGTAACATCACACATTTAGTCAAGCTTCTGTTGGATTGATTTCTGTTTGATTGGTAGGACTGGGTTTTTTTTTTTTTTTTGGTGATTTAAAAAACTTTTTTGGGGGGGTTGGCTATCATTATTGTTCATATCTAACTACCAATTCCCTTGTCCCAATCTCCCCAGCCTCCTGCCCCCAGAAAGCAAAGCTTTCTTTTATGTGAGGATTTATAGAACTGTGTTACTGGTATGAAGAAGTCTCAGACATATTAGGATATTGGGATAGCAGAGAAATATTGCTTTGGAGGCTCAGAATGCTTTATCTCTTATTGAGTCTGACCTTCCTAGCTTGGAAGGATCTTTTAGTCTTCATAGGGAAAGGGCTTGTCTGGGTTAAGATAGATAATCACATGTCTTTGCTTTTATATAGTGCTTTTTCTGCTATCCTAGATCATAGGCCCATTCTCCCCCTCCTCCTCATTCCAAATACACCCTTGGACTGGCGGTCCAGGAAATCCAAGAGAAAGGCAAACAATAATAATCATTTTTGTTTACAGTATCTCTTGAGAGCCTCCTCCCCCTGCCTCACCGCCTTTAGTACACTCAGTTGTTTCAGTGTGTCTTATGTAGTGGCAAGGATACATAGTCTGAAACCAGAAGACCCCTGCTGAAATCCACACTCTTCTTACCTTTTTAACACTGAGAAAGTCATTGTATCTCATTTTCATTATCTCTAAATATAAACCTAAATCCATAAAATGAGGAGAACCTCTTGGGTTTTTCCAGCTTGATTTCTTTGATCACATGAAGGAAAGGAGACCAGATTTGGAGGCAGGGAGTCTGAGATCAAATTCTGTTCTTATCACCCTTGTAACCTGGAAACAAGTGATTTCGCCTGGGTTTCTTCTTCATCTATGAAATGAGCCGCTTGGATTAGATGGTCTCTAAATTTCCTTGCTTTGTTGTTATTGAGTTGTATTCGATTCTTTGCGACCCCATTTGGGGTTCCTTGACAAAGATATTGGAGTAATTTGCCATTTCTTTCTCCAGCTCATTTTTATACATGCGGAAGCAGGGTTAAGTGTTTTGCCCAGGGTCATAGAGCTAATAAATGTCTGAGGGCAGATTTGAATTTATGAAGACGAGTCTTCCTGATTCCAAGCTTGGTACTCCATCCACCATACCACCTTGCTGTCCATCTTTTAGCTCTAGATTTATAATAATTTTCTTACTACAGGAGCAATCTGATGTGATAGGTAATGAAGTGGAGGTGTGCAAAGCCATTCAATGATTTGTCCAGTCTTAAGACAAGTTAGTATACTCTGGCTGCCTCTCCAGTGCTGAGACTTCCCCAGGAGGTAGCTATTTTGGCATCAGTGAGCCCAAGATCCAAATTTAGGAAGGTCATTTTTTACTAGGGATAGTATGGCTTTTAGTCCTTGCAAAATATAGAGATTCCTTCCAGACAGAAAAGTAAGCTAGCAGGCTTGGGATCCAGAAAGTCAGGCAGCAGAGACTGAAGGTCTTCAAGCCAAAGTTGGATGACTACTTGTCTGGCATGGTGGTCTTTAGGCAGCCGGTTCTTGTTCAGTTATAGGTTGGGCCACATGACCTCTGAGATCCATTCCAACTCTGATGTGAACAAACAGATTTAGTAGGGACCTTTAGGTTTGCCAGTCTCCTTTTCTCACAAGAAATTTCTCTAAGTCTCAGAGGCTAAATGGAGTGAGATCAGCACTTTGGTTGGGCTTGGTTTCTCTTTGCTGATGAGAGAAATTTGCCTTTTCTGATCTATTTAAATGTCTCTCATAGACCAGACAACCAAATAAGGCTCTTACATTATGTATGGTCTCTACCCAGTTCTATGCTCTCTTGCACACTCTCTCCTTGCCCCCTAATTTGAAGCCTTGGTTTGGCAACGCAAACTAGGCTAGAAAATGACTAAGCTTTCCTCAAAAGCTGCTATTTTTCCAAGTGGACAGCAAAAGAAATACCTGCTGTATATCTCCCTCAGGCCAGCACTGACATCCAGAAAATCCTATCTTGATTTCTGGATGCTTCTCCCATATTGGAAACTTTCTCACTGGACTGGAGAGATGGTGGGAATGTTCCAAAGACATTAGTTTTGCTCACAGAGCAGATTAGGTGTAACTTGCTCATCAAGAGCTGATTGCCATGTGCAGCTTAAATATGCAAATGAGTTTAATCAAGGCTAAGGGTTAAAGTTTTCATTTGTTCTTTTCATGAAATCAGCTAGGGAGCTTTTGAGGTGGAGGGGGGAAGTATGCGTGTATGGGGGTACATCTGGAAAGTTTGCTTTAAGACACCTTTGTGCAAAGTTTTTTTCCCCCCTCCCGTTGAGATTTTTTTTCCTCCCACTGAAATAGCTGCTTATGAACTGATGCAAAATGAAGTCAGCAGAACCAGAAAACAATATATACAATGAGCTGAATACTATACCAACTATCACATGCTTTCTATAGCTTGCTTGCTCATCATTTACATGTCTCCCTCATTAGATTGTGAGTTCTTTGAAAATAAGGATTTTCTTTTGTTTTTCTTTGTACACCTTTACTTATTAAGGTTCTTGGCATGTAGTAGATACTAAGTAAATATTTATGGAGTGGCTGACAATGACAGCTTAAAAGAGAAATAAGCACAGAGGTGCTACTTTTCTTTGCTGAAGTGTAGGGGCCTATAGATATAAAAGACTTCATACACCTTTGGTCTTGGTTAGTTGTGCTGAACTGTTTCTCACTGTCTACCTTCCCTTCCCTCTTTTCTTTTTTGTTAAGTGATAGCTCTCTAGGTAGGAAAAGGGAAGAAGTATATTAAAAAGGTGATGTAAAAAACAAAAGATATCAAATTAAAAATTCCTAAAATTTAATTAATTATTCTTTTTAAAAAAAGTTTACCACTCTAAATAGGAAAATCAGCCAGTCGATAATGCATTTATTAAGCACTTATTACATGCCAGGCTCAATACTAAATACTGGGCATACAGACAAAGGCAAAAGACAGTCTCTGTCTTTGAGGGACTCATACTTTATTTTAACAATAGAATTTTAGGATTTCAGAGTTACAAAAAGTCTGAATAGCTCATTTAGTCTGATCCCTTTATTTTATCAATAGGAAACTGAATTGAAGAGAAGGGAAATGATTTTTCCATTCTCACACAGAGAGTAGAAGGCAAAATTTGGAATAGATGCCAGGAGTACTGATTCCCAGGCTAATGTGCCTGTCCTTAATTGACAAGGGATTTATATTGCAAAAGTTTATTGTGAGTTCATTGTTAAGAATTTGGAATGCATTTTCTATCCCAGATTATCACACGTGTTGGATGTCCTTGTCGAGTTGACATAGTGCTATTAGTATTTAAATACTTGAGTAGATCTTGAACCAGTTAGGTGGAGCATTAGAGGGGTTTAAATCTATAAAATCTGAGTCCAGAGCCTCCCTAATTCACTGCCTGTGTGGTTTAGAAATATTTAATCTCTTTTAGTCTCAGTTTCCCAAACTTTAAAATGAAAGATTGTATTCAGTGGCCTGTAAGGTCTGTTCAGATTCTTAACCTATGATCCTATCACTTGTGATCAAAATAATGGAGGAATATTCTCTCCCAGGAGGCAAATTACAAACTATGAATACCTGCTCAGGTTCTCAATCCCTTGTCAATGTCTTATTATGAATTAACTCCAGGGAATCCAGTCTCCACAATGTTTGAGATATTCTCCATTTCCTGCTAACCTCTGAGGATGGTTGGCGTATTCCTCAGGCTATCAATGGACTACTTTGGTTAGCCTATTTTCATTCATCCTAATCTTGCTAGGTATCTAACCGTTACCTTTTAAAATCATACATTTCCCTGGCATTTGTTATTCCAATTTTTTTATTTGTTGTATTTTTTTTTTAGCTTCATTGCACCCAGGATATACCTGTACATTGTCCTCTTTGTAACTGGTACTTATTTTTAGCTCTTTCGTGTTCCACAATATTCCCATCTATAACTATACCAACAGAATAAGAATATGTAAGAGTTAGTATTTGTTTTTAGGGGTTTTTGCATCATTGATAGACCTTTGCAGTTTCTTAAAGATAGTTTAGCCCCTTCAGCTTCTTCTTTTTAATTCTAGGTCTATCTCATTGTCCATTTGTGCTATTTATCCAATATACTCTCTCTGTCCCTAGACAAGAACTATGCACATTCATATTCTTCCTGTTTTAATATGGACAATTGATATTTTTCATCCACTTGATTTTTCCTGTGTGGATTATTAGTCTTAACTCTTTTGAATGGTTTTGAATCTTTTTCACACACAGTGTCATCTACAAATGGGAGCTTTTGGAGGACCTCACTATATAGACTATTGTTCTCTTCAACTTGGATAATACTTTCATGAACACCTTTGGTCAGCATATACCTTTTTCACTTAATATTAAAGGGCTATTATATAAAACTATCTCAGTTCTTTTATTTTTCAAGTACTAAGAAAATTTGATATGGATAGGAAAGATCTTGCTGGCATATAATCTTTAAAGTAACATTTTATTAAATCAAATCAAATGCTTTAAAAATAATCAACAGATATTACATATGGTAGTGTCTTATATTACTTCTTTTAGTTAATTGTGTGATGGTAAAGATGTCTTTCTGTGGAATGTCACCTGTAAAAGCCTACTTGTTTTTCATTTAGGCCAACATTGAAGATGCTCTCTGTGTGTGGAGTTTGCTGAACTGCTTCTCACTCAATACCTTCCCTTCCCCCTTTTCTTTTTCTTTTTTTCTTTTTTATTATAGTGATAGCTCTTTAGGTAGGGAGAGGGGAAGAAATATATTTAAAAAATGAAGGTGATGTAAACACAAAAGATATCAATTAAAATTCCTAAAATTTAATTAATTCCTCTTTTAAAAAACATTTACCACTCTCGATATAAAAATCAGTCAGTTAATAATGCATTTTGTGTAAATGGAAAAGGAGACACATATTGGTGGTAGGTGACTTTTTTTTTCAGTTACCTTTTTTTTTTGGCATTAATGAAGTTTTCTTCTCCTTCAGATCCATTTAAAATTGATTCCTCAGTGTTTTTACAATTATGTGACTTCCAGCACAAATCTCTATGATGTCTACATGGCCTACAAATTTCTCTCTATTTACTCTTTAGGGCTATTTCTACTTTTTCTGTGAACAAAGGAGTATTTGTGTCTTAAGTATGATTGTTCTATTATCTGATGGTAAAAAAAGTTCATGATAAAAATCCTTGTAATCTTTTTCATTTTTCTCCTGTTTGTAGCCTTCTTTAATATGTCTTTCTCTCCTCTGCCTTTTCCCTTTTGACTCAGCTTATTTGGACATTTGGCCAAGCATTCTTTTGACTGAATTTGCCTCCCCTTGCTTCTCAATGCTTTGTGAGGAGATCTTGCATATAATATTCCATGAATTTTCTTCATAAGACATTACAAATCAATTTATAAGTGGATTCTTCAAGCTGATTTTTTTTTTCTGTTTTCCTATTCCATTTTTGAAGATACTTTTAAAACTCTGTGTGTATGCCCTTTCTCCTATCCATTACCCATTCTTCATCATCACTAATTTGTTTGTATTAAGTCATAACTGAATTGCTTCCATTGCAGTGTGATTCTTTTTCTCATTTTTGTTCTTTCTTCTAGCTTTGTACTCATCTTGACCTTTGCTCTATAAAGTCAATGGACTGACTATATGTAGACAGCTGATTCAGAAATGACTCCCACAAGAATGAGTCATTTCCTGTCTTAAAAAAATAGAATGAAATTTTTTTGTTTGTGATGTTGTCAGTGTTTGCCATGTTCAGAGCCTTGCAATTCATTTCTCAAAGAGAATGTCTTCATGAGGTATAGGTGTGAAGGCTTTGGGTATTCTACAAGGCTCTTTGGTGTCTTCCATTCCTTATTTCTCATTCATGCTTTCTATTATATTTCTTTCTAACCTCACTTGTTTGCACCTTTGTATTGCAGTTACTGAGCCTCACAACAATATATTGTTATTGTTGTTCAGTCATTCAGTTGCATTCAGACTCATCTTTGTGATTGTGTGCACCATACAGCCTATGAGACTTTCTTGGCAAAAACACAGGATTGTTTTGCCATTTTCCATTGGGTTCCCAGAGATTAATTGATTTGTCCAGGGACATACAAGTAGTAAATGTCTGAGTCTGTTTTTGAATTCAGGTCTTCCTGACTCTGGATCTAGCTCTATTCACAGAGCCATCCAGTTGCCTCCTATCATAGCTACATATCAATATAATTGGTAGTGTCTTAATGCATCCTTTGTAGAATTTTTTCCCTCTAAGTTTTCTGCCACACATTTTGATCTTTAAGCTACAATTATTTTCATGGCGGTCTTTTTGCTAATACTTATCATGAGTTCTACAATACAAGATGACCAAATGGCCCATGAAATGATATTTGTGGCTGCTTTTAAGCATGCAATAAAACCCATTTTGCCAATTCCTTTATGTACCTTTCCAAGGACAGACTGAGCCATCCTTCCATTTAGCTGCAACTCCCTTCTTTCTTTTGATTTTGTTTATAGTGCAAATATAAAGGTTTCCACTATTCAGTTCCCCAGTAGTGTGCCCAATAGTGTGGTCATTTAGTATGCCAGGAGTAAAGTGAAAGTTTATAGACAGTCTAACCCAACAACAGTGGGTGGTAGCCTTTGAGAACTCAAGGTCATTTCCATGTACCATTGAAGCAGCACAGGAGGGCTTTGTGGAAGTGCTATTAGATTTTCCTCCCCCAGTACCCTCACCCCAATGTTTGCTTTCCCTTCCAAAAAATAAAAAGAGAAAGGAGAAACCCAAACAGCTTTGAACATTTAAAATGATTTACTTTAAATTATATTGTGTCAAGGAAGACATGAAAAAATGCTTTGTTATATGACCTGTAATGGCTAACTCTGAAGTGCCAAACAGAACTGAAGCTCCAACATGGTCAAGAGAAGATTATACCTTGTCTGCATTCAGCCAGCTTAGCAGTCCTTGGCTAACTGTTTTCTGGAAAGAAAAATGACCCAGTCCAATCCAAATGTTTTCCAGTGAGGTTTAGTGACTTGCCCAGAGTCATGCAGTTAGTAGAGAAAACTCATTTTTTAAAACATAATATTAGCTTTTCAAGGCACTTTTTGTATAGTACTCTTTCGAATTAACTAGTATAAGGAGTATTATTTGTGTTTTATTGATGGTACAATTTCAGGAAGTTCAGTAACTTGCATAAAATCACACAGCTAAATAAAAGGCAAAGCTGGAATTTGAACTCAAAACCTTTGATTCCAACTTGAGAGAGTATTCATTCCTACTCTATCTGTTGTGTCCAATATAATTGTTGTTTAGTTGTTTTTCAATCATGCTCAAGTCTTCATGACCCATTTGTGTTTTTCTTGACTAAGGTTCTATAGTCATTTGCCATTTCCTTCTCTAGCTCATTTGACAGATGAGGATGCCATTTGACTAATGAGAAAACTGAGGCAAAAAGGGTTAAGTGACTTGGCCAGGGTCACAAAGCTAGTAAGTATCTGAAGTCAGATTTGAACTCAGGATGTGAGTCTTCCTAACTCCAGATCCTGCACACTGTGCACTATGGCACCACCTAGCTGCCCCAAGGTACAGCCTGGGAACTGTATGAACTATTACTATGGGAAAATGGATTCTGAGTTCCTGCTGGGATCATGGGCTTAAATGTCTTTCTTTAGTGTCCTTTAGTAGCTCATTAATTATGCACCTGCATATAGGAAAGGGAATTTCTTCTTTGTCAGTTATACTCTAGGTGTTCAAGATGGGAGACCAAGGGCACCTCGTCAGAAATCAGACTCTATTGTTAATTCAATCCAAACATATATTCCTTCAGTAGTAACTCTGTGATCAAGAGATTTTGCTAAAACTTGGGCAGTTCTCATCTTAGAGGTACTACAGACCCATTACTGTCTTCTAGCCATGATTTAAGTCAGAGATTTATCTTTTAATGCTCATTTTCTAGATGAGAATAGGTGACTTATCTTTTTGGATGCCATGATATGAGTAAAAAATGCTTTGAAAAAGTGTAGTGTTTTATAAATTCAATATTTTTAAAAAATGATATAAAGATGGGTAGTATAATGAAAGTATTGGAACCAGGAAATATGGGAATGAATTCCTGTCCCCAATTCTTACTGTTTGTGTCATAATGGACAATGATATTTCACCTATTTGAGCCTATTTTCTCACCTGTAAAATGATGATGATACTTGATTTTCTTGTTTCTTCTTCCAAGACAAATTTGAGCATTCAAATTTTGTGTGCATCATGTTTGTTTGTTTTTTTGTCTTTACCTTTATGTTATTAGAGTCCTTTGCTATACATTTTAAGAACTTTTTTTATTCATAGTTTAAAAAACTTCCCCCAATTGCATTTTATTTTTCCAAATACACATGAAGATAGTTTTCAACATTCATTTTTGTAAGACTTTGTGTTCCAATTTTTTCTCCTTCTCTCCTTACTTCCTCACTCCCCCAAACATCAAACAATCTGATAGGGGCTAAATACGTTCAATCCTTTTAAATATTTTTCAATATTTGTCATGTAGTGTAAGAAAAATAAGACCAACAGGGAAAAAACCATGAGAAAGAAAAAACAAGCAAACAAACAAACAAAAAATACAAAGTTTCAATTCCCATTCAGTCTCCATGGTTCACTCTTTGAATACAGGTGGCATTTTCACCCCAAGTCTATTGGAATTAAGACCCTTTTCAATGCAGAAAAGAACTAGCAAGTATTGCTTTGCTGTCAGATATTATTTTCTAATTCCATTTGTATTATTGTAACCATTGCAAGAGCTATGTTGGACCATTCTATGGAAAACCCACAAGACTAGCACTTATATTGGAGTTTTGGGCATTTAGTAAGTATTTAATAAATGCTAAGTTGGCTTAATGAAGTTTGTTGAGATGATGAGTAGGGAGGAAGAAGGCCATAATCTCCTGACTTGTATTGTAGTTAGACGTGATGAAACTGCCTATTGGTTTCATACCAAACTAGAGCATCAATAAATTGTGTGATGGTCAGTAGCTATACTCTATCTTTTGGATTTTATGGTAAGGTTCTGAATTTCTCATATTTTCCTATTGACCAGCTGGTGACACAGCTTGTCTCTCCTCTTTCCCACCCCTCTCTCAGAATTGGTGCCAGGCTGAAGCTACCATTCCTCAGCACAGATCACAGATCAGACTAGTGTAGTGGTAGACAGCTCTTTTTGGAAAGGAAAGAAAAGAAAGTGGAAAGAGAGATAGAAGAAAGAAAAATCACAAAAATGACAGATAAGCAGGCAGGAATTGAAAACATTTGCTTGAAGTTGATGAGCAGAAAAGATTTTTAAAATAAAGAAATGTGATACAGACACAGTTGGAGCTGAAATATACAGCTCAGGTCTTACTGCCTTGCTGAAGAGATCTTATAATTTCATTACAAGATCATTTTCCCCATTAGGTGAGTTATTGTTGTTTTAGTCAGAGGTAATGTTATAATCTGACCATGCAGCATAATTGAGTATAAAATATTTTTCATTCCCATGTAGACCGAGGATTTTCCCCCAATTATAAGCCAATTTCAAAGGCACCCAGGCCCAAGAAGGATGTGTTGTCAAGCCATAGATTAGGTTCTAGTGTTTTGGTTAATATGTTTTTTGGGGGAGGCAAGGGAAAAGCCTTGAAAAACATTGAGCCTTAATGTTTGTAATGAGTTTTCCTGTGAAGTTAATGTAATTCCTGCAATTTGTGATGCAAATAAAATACTTTGGCACCTTTTGTAGGCTGGGCAAATTGGAGCCATGGAAACTTGGGAAAGAGCTCTAGAAGAAGGGGAGGGCTGGAGTAGAAACTAGTTAGGTGGGTTTTCTTGACCATTTAGTTGACTGATTTGAAACCTTTTTGCCTTCAGTCCTTTAAACTTAGGAATTTCTTTGGCCAGACCACCTACCATTTTGTTCATCCTTAGGGACTGGGTTTGATCAGAGTGGGAAGTGTGTGAAGGGAGGAGAGGTGTCCACAATGAAGTTTCTGGGCATATCATATCCTTACCCTCTTCCCTTCTTGTTGCTAGGCTGGGCCAGTCTCCTAGATAGAAAGTTTGTATTGATGTTTTTCACCATCTGGCTGGCTTTTTGTGTGCTTTAAAGACAACTATTGCCAGAGAGCAATGCTTATCACAGGAAGACAAATCCTTAAAGATAAGACATTTAATCATCAGCAACAGGCATTTGATCAGTGTAGGGGCATTTGATGGAGCTGAACTCATAACTATACTAGATGTCTCCCCACTGGTCCTTTACCCCCATTTTTTTAATCCTAAATTCAGTCTTTTATGAAAACTTATCATGAAATTGTTCTAGATGCCTGTATACAAGCTTGGCATTGGCATATTTTGTTAGAGAAGCAGCTAAGAATAGTGGAAGAGACAGTGAGCTTTGACTTGAGGTGGCACATTCACTGAGTGACTATGGGTAAGTCAGTTTCCCCAGTGAGTGCTTCTGTTTACTCATCCATAAAAAGGAAAAAGTTAGCTGAGAGTTAGCTCAAAGATCCCTTCCAGTGTTAATATTTTGATGACAAGTCATGTTGCATGTTTGAATTGATTACCCTTGCAAAGTTTTTGGTTCTACCCTCTTCTCTAATTATCCCTTATGAAAAAAAATCACTTACTCTTATTATTCCTCACTATCCACTTCCCATGGACTTCAGGCAAGAGGTTTGTCTTGAAGTCTCCTTACAGCTGATATTCGATAACGCTAGGTTCTTTCTATCAGTATTTCCTAACTATGGTCTTTGATAAATTTACTGACTCACAAAACTTTTACTACCAGTGATCTTTTTTTTTAAATGCTCTCTCTCTTTTCTGTCTCTCTGTCTATCTGTCTGTCTGTCTCTCTCTCTCCCTCCCTCCTCTCTCTTTTGCTTCTCTCTCTTTCTTCCTTCTCTTCTCTCTTTCTCTGTCTTCTCTCCTTCCTTCCTTCCTTCCTTCTTCTTGCTTTCTGCTCTTCAACTTCTGGACAGGTTCCTAATTCTAGTCTCTCTCAGTTTTTCTTTTTCTTTCTTCTCTCTCCTCTACACCTCTCCCCATTCCTAAATTACCAGTGACAAGGGTGGAGCTTTGTCTATTCTGCCATTCAGCTATGTAGTTTAGGTTGGGAAACCCTACTTGAGGTAACACCATTTCAAGCAATTCACAAAGGTGTGAGAGTCTATTAGCTTGGCTTGGTTCTTGAGCAGCAAAAGCTGGCAGAGTTGAACGGAGAAAAGATGCTATTGTAAGTGTGAGGCTGGGAAGTATTGCCAAGCCAACAAATGGCTTGTGTTCTTTTGCAAGGGGGAGTGTATATAGCCAAGAAATGGAAAGGTCTTTTCAGGAAATTGTTGATGGTAAGGGCTGGCTTCCCTCTGTGTGCCCCATCATGTAGATAGCCATTACTCTCTAAAGCCAATTTCATGCCCCAAAGTGTATCCTCCAGTGTTGGCGTTTATGCTTGATGGTGGTGGTAGTCATTTAGGGGAAGAGGCCATTGATTGTTTTATCATGAGTCATAGATTTAGAGCTATAAATGACCTGAAGCCTTGTAGTCCATCCCTCTTCCTCACCCCTCATTTTATAGATGAGGAAAACAAGGGGCAGGAATGTAAGAAGCTTGAAAAGATCACACTATTGGTAAACAGCAGAGTTGGGATTCAAATGTTTAACTTCTGACCCCAAATTAATGATATTCCCATTTTGTCATGTTGCCTCACACTTAGTTAGCAGGGTGTATTCATTTTCTCCCATGATCTTCATTCTTCATAGGAAGTAGCAGACATAGAAACCCCCAAGTTTATCTCTAAAAGTATTTTTCCCTTTATTTTACTACTTTTCAGAAAAACAGAAAACCCAAGCAATAGCCCTAGAATCTGATATATTGGATGGAAAGATGGGTTTTCCCTTCCTCTTCCTCCCTCCCTCCTTCCTCCATCCCTCTCTCCCCTCCCTCCCTCCTTCCCCTTTCCCCTTTTCTTTCTCCCTCCCTTCCTCCCTCCTTCCCTCCCCCCTTTCTTCCCCCCATCTCTAGAGTGGTGGAAATGAATGAAATTGGGCTACAGATGAGAAAGGCACTAGCCTTTTCTCCTTCCTAGTTCCCCATATGCAAATCATTTAACTATCCACAACCCATTCAACTGTAATAGACTCTAGATTCCCAGAGTAAATCATTTCCATTCCCACCACTGTTCTCTTAGTAGGAAAAACAACGAGAGGTCAACCCCCGAGCTCTGTAGTTCCTCCACGGCTGTGCTCCTGACTCCTGCAGGGGCGACACTGGTGAGCAGCTAACCATGTGTCTCACATCTCCCCACTGGCCTTTTCATGTCTGGAAGGTTTTGATTAAAACCATTTCCTTTTACTGTTTCCCAAAGAGTGGGGCTTCAGTCACTGTGTCCAAGTGGCTTCTTGGGGAAGGCTGTTTTTAGAAACTTTCAATGCTTTTGTACCCTTTGGCCTTTACATATGTGTACATGTGTATGTGCACATGCCAATATGTGCACGTGTGTGCATACACACATTTGTATGGCACTCATTTTTAAGGGCTTTTGAGCAGTCTGTGGCTCTAATAGCTAACTGATGGATCCTGTTTTCCAATGTTCTGTCCAGTTTCATGTTTGTGCCACAGCTGTTGAGTGGTAGAGGATGTAAAAAGAAAGTTTTCATTTAATAAGGCCTTTGGTCTTTCCTATTACTGGGGTCTGAAACACATGGTTTGCTTTAACAATCTGAAATGAAGAAAAATTTAGTCTTTTCATTCTCTGGGTCCTGTGGGAATACAGGTATGGGCTGCCTGAAAATACTCTCTAAAAAACTACAAGAGGATAGGAATCCCATTTACAAAACAGAAATTAGGGAATCATTATTCATATGACAAGAGGATTCCCCCAGGATCTCTTTGAAATGGGAACAGGAGCATGCTGCTTATTTACAGATCATTTAAGTGTTTGGTTGCAGACCATCAATTACAGTTTGGGGGGAGGCAGGATTTTAAAGCTAAGGTGTCAGAAGCCCCTGCCAATCTGAAAGTCAGTTAAAAGTGCAAACAAAGCGTTTCAAAAATTATAATGTAAGCAAAGTTAAAAGGGAGATTGTACTCATCTTGCAGCTTTGGATTTGGGGTAAAGCTTTGGATGTGTAGTCTCAGTGGATGTGGATTTAAATCTAACTCCCATATTTAGTACCTGTGTGGCTTTAGGCAAGTCATCTTTCTCTACCACAGTTTTCTTCATATGTTGAATGAGGATATGGATGATATGACCTTTAATGACCCTTTCTGCTCTAAATATGATCTTTTGATGTGGTCCTCTGTGATTCATCTCCAATCTATTTAATAGACCTCTTTTGAAGCCCATGTTTAGAATAGTTTTTTCTGATATAGGCAGAGCTTGAAAAATATATCAGGTCAACTTGTTGGGGCCAGTGGAAGTTGATGGTTGGGAAAAGTGGTGCAATGTGTAAAGAACTAGAAAGAACTTGTGAAATTTCTATATATGCTTCTCTTCTCCCTATTTCCCCCAGCTTTGATCAGGTAAACTCAGGAAAGGATCAAAAGGGAAATTTGAATGACTACAAAGGAGAATTGGCTTCAGGGAGAATGAAATGAGATCCTGGGAAAAGCTGGAACATAGGGAGATTTTTGGGTAGAGGTAAAACTCTAAAGAAGAAAGAAGAAAAGAATTCTTTACTGTGAATTATGTGT
This sequence comes from Sminthopsis crassicaudata, assembly GCF_048593235.1. NCBI lineage: Eukaryota > Metazoa > Chordata > Mammalia > Dasyuromorphia > Dasyuridae > Sminthopsis > Sminthopsis crassicaudata. The sequence continues at coordinate 364,185,554 of NC_133620.1, forward strand.
AAACCACAAAGTGTCAGAGACAGAATGGACCTTGGAGTCAACTAGTTTAATCTCTTCACTTTAAAAAGAGATAAACTTAGGTAGAACAAATAGTATACTAGACAGGGAGTCAGGAAGACCTGAGTTCAAATACAGTCTTGGTTACTTACAAGCTTGTGTGATCATGGACAAATTTCATCTTTGTCTGCCTCCATTACTTTATCTGTAAAATGGGGATAGTAATAATACTAACCTCCAGGGTTGTTAGGAAGATGACATGAATTAATATTTGTAAAGGACCTAGTAAACCTTAAAGTGCTCTATAAATGTTAGCTTACTCTTTGTTATTATCAGCTTCATTATTATTTACTCCTCCTCCTCTTCTTCCTCTTTCTCTTTTTCCCCCTTGCTTCTTTTCCTCCCCTTCTTCCTCCTGCTCCTCCTGCTGCTCCTTCTTCTCCTTCTCCTCCTCTTATTAGGTACCTCAAATCTAGATGATAAAGTGATTTGCCTCAAGTTTCACAGTGAATTAGCAGCACTAAATTCCAAATGTTCTGTCTTCACTTGTTAAATTTTTCTAGCTATATTATTTTATGATGACTCCAACCACTTTTTTTTTTTTTTTAACCCAATTCATCTTGTGGATTAGAAGTTCAGATTTCTGCACAATCTATAAAATCTATACAAAAATTTTTGGCCCTCCCTTCATACCAGAGAAGAGGTATGAATTACTATGGTATTAAAAGATAAAATATGTTCATATTGTATAATACTACACATGTATATTATGCATTTCTGAATTTCTAAACTTTTTCTGTGTTGTTTGTGACTTCTGCAAAACTTCCCTCCAAAAATCCAATTTAATTTCTTATCCAAGCTCTGATATATTGAAACCACAATGGGAAAAGTCATGATGTAGAAAGGATAACTATAATATTCAAACCTTATTTTACCTATAAAGTACACAGATAAATCTTTATATGCACATATACTGAATTGTATATTTATTGTACACATCTCAGTTGTCTACAAATTTTATTAGAAGCCCCTGCCTTCTTCATTGCATTAAAAATTTCAATCTTTCTGTTGTATATAATGTAGTGAGAATAACTTATTTTCTTGCAAATAATCATCAGTTGCCTAAGGGCTCAGATTGCTATGCTGAGTTTTCACACAAAGCTTCCTTTACTTGGCCTCCTTCCAACCCTCCAGCCCTTACTATCACTGTACCACCTCCTTCCAAGGATCATTCAAAGATTTAAAGCTTTCACCTTAATAGTCACATCCTCTCCCATTATAGATATGGAAACCAAGACCTAAGAAAGATGAAAAAAATTGTTCAAAGGTCACATAACTCAGTAGCAGAGCTGGTTTCAGACCCAGGGCTTCTTCGCCCATATCCAGAAGACTCTTGTTCTCCCATGGAGTCCCTGTTTCCAGGCTTACTGGTTAGAAAGGCGATTCTGAAACCATTCAGCCATAAATCTGTACCAGGATACAAAGTGATATGTCATCACTTCTTACCTGAAGGAATGCTCTATTTGAGTGTGTTTTGTCATTACTTGTTTGATGGGTATTTCCTCCCCGTCCTATACTTTCAGTTATCCTGTTGGTTTAGGTCCCTTAGGAGCAAACTCATTTCAAACAATTGTGTTTTCTGTTTAAGTTGGTAAATCATAACAGAGCTAGGATTTACAATTGGAGCCCCTAGTCCTTGGACTACAGAAAATCTCCAAGTTGGAAGTAACCAATTACTAAGTTCAAAATCCATTTGAATTTTGAATAGGTTCTGAATTGGCTTCCTGGAGAAAGACTCCAAACAATTGGATTAGGCAGGTGGTTTATAAAAATAGTACACAACTTCTAGTAATCTGGCCTCTCTCTCTTTCTCTCTGTCTTGCAGATGGTGACAAGGACAAAGAAAATCTTTGTGGGCGGATTATCTGCGAATACAGTTGTAGAAGATGTAAAGCAATATTTTGAGCAGTTTGGCAAGGTAAGTACTATCTGTGTGTTGGATGATGGAGCCAGAAGATTATCCACTTTGTGTTTGGGAGGTAACTAGAATTCTCTTGCTATGCCCAGACAGTCCCAGAATGACTTCACGTTCATGTCTAAATTCAAACAAAATCTGTAGAAGTTGAGCGGGCAGACTGTTAGTTGAGAGGGTTAGATTGTTAGTGAATGTGCTATGTTGTACATGCCTCCATGAGTAGATAGCCTGACCTTTCAGTATGTTCTTGTTGACATTTTGATATCATGTAGGGGAGAAGGGCTAGCAGATTAGGGATAGGGATGGAGAATTAATGCCAGGATTTAGAAAGTCTGGATTATGAGTCTGAAGTAATAGTGGTTTTGATAGAAACTAAAGAAGAGGGCTCTTAGTCATTAGTCACTTGGGGTTGATGCTGTTGCTTTCTGGAAAATTGACTGAATTTCAGAAAAAAAAATATGGGAAGAATTATATGAACTGATACAGAGTCAAGAGAACAAGATGTAAAGTGACTACAACAATTGTGAATGAAAGTGATTGGATAAATTGGATAAAGTTGGATAAAAGGAAGTTGAATACTGAGCAATGGAGAAACCAATGAACAGCCTAGAGGAGATGATGAAACTTATCCATTCCTCACGACTGAAGTGGAGAACTAATAGGACAGAATATTGTGAACATTTTCAGGTGTGGATTGGATGATTTTGCAGAATTGTTTTCTCTATCGTTAGGAATGTTGAATCTGGGGAGGAAGTAGGTGAAAAGACCCAAACATACTGAAATCATACATTTGTTCTTCTTTAAGTAGGAAGGAAAAAAATTATCGAAATTATAATAAATCCAGAGGAGGGAAGTGAGGGAGGGGCAGAGAGGGGAGAGGAAAACAGAGACAAGAGGGACAAAGGACTAGAAAGAGGAATAAAACAGGAAAGGAGAGAGACAAAGATAAAGAAACAGAGAGAAACAAACCTGAATAGAAAAGATTTTCTTGGGTTCTGTACAGCTGAGCCCTTCTCTGCTAAGACACCCAAGGGAGAGCCTATGAATGCAACCAACCTATAGCTGTTAAGAATTCTCAGGCTGAATATCTGTGAGATGGCAGTAAAAGTATCCCTAAGGTTTCCATTGCCTAGAACAGGCTGGGAGCAACATTTAGAGCCTTAAATCAGTCAGGAAAAAGTATGATCTTTTTGTTGCATATTTACTTCTGCCTTGAGGAACCCCCTTTTTTCATGGGGAATCTGGTCCCATTGAGTTTGGAATTTTCTTTGGAGAGGTGCCTTTTTTGTATGTGTGTGTTCAAGCACCCAGCATAGAGCCTTATGCAGTGCACACTATGTGCTTAATTAAAATGTTTGTTGAATTGATTTCAAGTGGGGCAGCTGTTATATAGGTGTCCCCATTGCAGTCTTGGAATAATAACAGCTCACGTTTGGGGAATGCAAAGCTCTTTACATAGAGTATCTCAATTGACTTTTACAACACTACTGTGAAATAGGTGATTTTAGTATCCTCATTTTATAAGTGAGGAAACTGAGGCACAGGATGGAGAAGTAATTTTTTTTTCAGTGTCATAGCCAGTGTCTGTCTTACATAGGGGGTGAATTTGGGTCTTCCTGACTCTCTGCTGAGCTTGAGCAGCCTGAGTCATACTCAGGATGGCTGAGCTGTCAGGGTATTAGCACCAGGTGACTAAGTCTCTCCTCATCTTTGCACATCTCTTCCATCTTTGCTCTACATTTTATTATGTGTGTCCTATCTATGAAGCAGATTCTGTGATATTCTTGACTCTTTCCTTCTAGGCTCTAAAGGGTTGACACTTTGTAGACCTCTGGTATAGAAAATGTTTGACATTGTCAGGGAATGGAAAGTCATCTTCTATTCTTATCAGAAAGACCTTAGTTTATCAAATGATGGAGAGGCAGCATGTAATAGTACAGGAATTTTTAATCTTTATTTTGTTCCTTGGGCTCCTTTGGTAGCCTGCTAAAATTTAGAGATCTTTCCTCAGAATGATGTATTTAAATAATCAAAAGTAATGCTAAATTTCACTTACAACTTAGTAAAAATAAAAATATGATTTCTCCCTATCCTTGTTCATAAAATCAGTCCACATACACCTCGGTGATAGTGAAGTATCTATAGATTCCAGGTTAAGAACCCCTGTACTAGTTGATAGTGAACTGAATATGAAAGCAAAAAGAATTGTGTTCAAATTCTGCTACAAGCACTTACTAGCTTTGTGACTGGTTCAAGTCCCTTAAACGCTGTGTGCCTCAATTCCTTCATCTATAAAATGAAAGAGTTGAACTCCACTACTTTCTAAAGTCCCTTCCAGCCCTAAATCTCTCATCTTATGTCTGATAGTTATTAGGCTATGAACTTGGAATAGGTAGAGGGTAACATTAAACCTTTCAGATGACTTTCTCACCCAATTTCCAACTTAACCGAGAGCATGCATCTGCGAGATTGCCGGATGGGAGTAAGGCTATAGTTTTTGGCCTTGAGGTGGAGTTTTTCTCCATGTGAAGTTAATCGACTCACATGGGAATCGAAGCCAAGTAACAGAAAATCAAAACTCTTTATCCTGTCCTTTGTAATTCGGCACATTGACACAGCTGTCCCTCAAGGTTGATTCTGAAACAACTTCACAAATAGCCACTTGCTGATTCCCTTGGGTGAGTGATGATTAATGCTGAGAATGCCATGTGGAATACCAACATATTGGTTGAGTATTTCTCTGTAAAACTGGTTTAAAATACCAAGCAAGCATCATCTAATATCCAGTACCACCATGCTAAGGAAAGTGTCTGGAAGGCATTGAATCCTTTGATTTCCATTGTAGAGTGTATGTTGATCTGATGATGAGCCCACTGTGGAATAAGGGTAGTAGAGATACTCTTATTTATGAGTTGAAAATCCTTTTTTTTTCTTTATTTCAAGTCTTAACCTGTCTTGGAATTTTATAAATAAATTGAAAGATATATATATATATATAAAAAGGAAATTGACTTTGCTTAGGAAATTCTTATTACATTACCCCAAACAGGTTCTTGCCTGTTTCTTTCCTTCATATCTCTTACCTCTAAGTTTCTTCTTCCTCTTTAAAAACAAAACACAACTTATAAAAAACACATTTAAAATTGTGGACTTAAAAAAATTAATTCTAGGACATATTTTGTTGCCATTTTTGTTTTTATAACTGATTGTGTCTTACCCTTGTATCAGAAAATAAAAAAAGAAAAAGGGGAAAAAAATCATTAGCAAGACTAAGCACACTACCTAGATGGGGGTACATGTAGTGTTAAATATCCTGTCTCTCTACTTTTGTATTTTTAGTAACTTTTTAAAAATCTTCCAATTTTAATAAATTCTTCTAATTTTAATAAAAATGCTTTACAGCTCACAAAGCACTTTATATGCTTCAATAACCCTTTTATATATTATATCACACCTGTTTTTACAGATGAAAAAATTGAGATTCAGAAAAGTGAATTGATTTAGCCGTGGCCATATAGCCAGCAAGTGGCAGAGTCAGGATTTAGAACCAACTCTTTTTTTTTTTTTTTAAAGAAAAATCTTACATTTATATATTTTTTACCCATAATTAATATTTCCCTAAATAATTTTCCCAGTAATTTCCTTTGTGAAAAAAGAACTATTCCTGACAATGTACCTTTTCCCAAACCTCACTTCTCTGATGGCATGATTGTCCTTAGCATTGATCTGAGTCCTGCTGTCTTTCAGTATAATTTTCCTTTAGAGGATTGTGGTTGCTCTGTGTATTCTTCAGATTCTCCTTATTTGGCTTTGCATCAGTTTGTACAAGTCTTCTCAAGTGTTTCTGAATTCTTCCCATTAAATTCTCTTTCCGCAAGACTGGAAAACATGCATATAAATGGGCTCTTAGAATAGCTCCACTTTTGTCAGGGAATGGGTTAACTGTAGTTCTCCCACATACACACACATCCTCCCCCGTTGGTACTTACTGTGTATAAAACCACTCATTTAATTTTTCAATAACATTTACAGAATCCGGCAGGATGTGTAAACTTATCAAGCCTTTTATTAAAAGACTAAGGAGGCTTTTGGATATATCAAAACTATAATGCTCTCTTAGCTCATATTTTCAATGATAATAATAGTTTTTAATACATTTGCTTATATTTCCCCTTGGCTTGTCCCCAGAAAATCTGGTTATTTTATTTGGGCTCATCTTTTGTCCTTGTGAATTGTGTCTGCTCAACTTTTAGGATTATATATAGATTGCACCAGAATCCTAATGTATCATAGTATAGGACTTAGTTCCTTTAGGCAAATATATATCCATTCCCTTTTTATTTTTCAGGATTTTTTTTTCTTCTGGAAACAAACTTTTACCTTTTTTCCCTCTCATCTCCCTCCCAGTGGAAAAAAATCAAACCTTTGAATCAAGTATCCATAATCAAGCAAAACAAATTCCCACATTAACTGTGTTTGAATATGTATGTCTTAGTCTTCATCTTGAGTCCATCAACTTTCTGTTAGGAGATGTATTGCATGCTTCAACCTGGGCCTTGTGGAATCGTGTTTGGTCATTGAATTTGTCCAAGTTCTTATGTCTTCCAAAAATTATATCCATTCATTAAGAAAAGAGGTGTTAAAATGCTAGGGAAGAATTATGCAGGCCTCAAGAAGCACATAATCATGTTGGGGGATTTGAAGCACTTGTAAATAAGAATTGAATGACCCTTTAACTGAAATTCTATGAACATGTGCCAGTTAATATGGTCCAGAAGGAGTGCTCATGATGATGAGGATTAAGGTTTGCAAAGTTTTTTAACCTACATTATCCCATATTAGCCTTACAACAGTGCTTACAACAAGTATTATCACTCCCATTTCACAGATGAGGAAACTGAAGACGCAGTGGTGAAGTGATTTGTTCATGGTCACATAGCAAATAAATGTCTAAAACTCAGGATTTCAACCTTGGATTTCCTGGCAACACTGTACTTATCATACCACAAAATAGGGGACTTAACTGTTTGCTTATTTTACATTCTATATTTCAACACGCTCAGAGACCTCTCCTTCCCACACATCCCTATGATAAGTGAGTACTTCATTAGTTTTTGTTTTATATAGCAGTCCAATGTGTTGCTGTTGAGCTCTGCATGCTAGCCTTTATGAGTGTCCCTGTTCTCAGTGTAATGGACAAGAGAATGATACACCAAAGAAACTTGAAATCACTTAAATTAGGAGATTGGCTATTGGAAATGAGTGTCTGGTTTTTTCCTCCAGGTCCCCAAGACATAAGATTTTCTGGCTAAAAACCCTTGGAGGGGAATACAATTATTTGTATTTCAAATGAGGTCATCAAATTGGGCTACTATCAAAAAGGGATTATAATTTGAGCAACCAGACTTGAGTTATGGTTCTAACCTTGTCACTGGGTAACAATGGACCACAAATGATGACCAGCTTTCTGAGTTCCTTCTGATGTTGTCACCACCTGGGTGTGAGACTTTGGACACATCATTGCATCTCTGAAGTATAATTTTCTTCTTTCTAAAATGAGGAGGTTGGACGAGATCATTTTAAAGGCCCCTTCTGGGTCAGTTATTTTCTGAGTCTATAATTCTACTTTAGAATAACAGGTTGGGAATTTGGGTGTGCATTGTGGGGACAGGTAGTCTTAGTGGGAGGAAAATCTTGCTCAAAATCTTAAAAATTATTTTATTACTTTAAAATACAGTACATATCATGAATGAAGATATAAATGGTGCTGATAAGCAAAATGACACTAGTGAAAAAAATAAAAATAACAGCATGTCTGATATTTATTTCATTATTTTTAAAAAGATTTTATCTGTGTTTTATGTTCCCTTCATTGATAAAGATTGCAATTCCTTCACACCTTAATAAAGTTTTCATTAGTCTTCCCCACCTCCCCCCCAAAACCATTTAATTTAGAAATCTCATTTTTCTTTCTTCAAAGGGATACTTTTTCTATTAGTTTTTCTCTTCTTTTACTTAATTAATTCTTATTCAGACTTTTTCTTTTCTCTCTCTCTCTCTCTCTCTCTCTCTCTCTCTCTCTCTCTCTCTCTCTTTCTGTTTTTGTATTTCCTTTCTTTCTGTCTCTCTGTCTGCCTCTCCCCTACCTCTCACTCTCTTCCTTATACTTTTTATTTAATTATCTGCATATATATTGTTTCCTCCTTTTTATTCTCAATATAATATAAACTCATTGGAAAGTACTTTATTTTTACTTAAGAAATGCCTTGCCCACAAGTAAGTACTTCATAAATGATTATCAAACTAAATTGTTTCATTTTACTTGTTTTAAACATTTCATGATAATCATACTTACTTATTTTCTTTTTTCTTAAAACATTTATGAGTTTTTCCTCCACCCCCCCCAGAAAAAAAAATCTCCTCCACCAAGGAAAATTCTTAATGTTTTTCTTTTATTGAAGATCTTTTTTTTTTTTTTAATTTGTAAATAGATTCAGCTTTGAAGGATGTGTTATTTTAGGTTTCAACTTAGGATCCTTGACTTTTTAGAATGTACTATTCCCTCCTCTTCTCTAGTTTTTCATGACAACAGAATAATCCTTGGCTATCCTTATTTGTTTTTCTTTATAAGTGAAGATTTTTCTTAGCAGCTTCCAAAATTTGTTAATTTGTGAAATTATGAATTTTAATTCTAATGAATTTCTCTGGCAATAATTTTTGCTTTTAATTTCTTGTCTGTATTCTAAAGTTCAAACAGTTTACTTGTATCCTTTTCTGCCATATGATATTCATATTTTTAATGTCATTTTTTCTGATAGAAAAGTTTCTTAAGTAAAATCTTCACATTTGGTTTTCAAGGTCTGCTATTTTCACTTCTATATTAAATTCATACATTTTGTAGTTGTTTTTTTGCTTCCCTTATGCTAACTCTTCTTCTATTTTTATATTTTTGTATTCGAGAGCTGTTATTTTCTCTTTCAGAGTCCGTGTTCCTTTGGAAAAATTCTCCATTTTTGTTGTTATTTTTCTACTTTTTTATTTGTCTTTTAAATTTTTGTGTAGATAGCTTTGGGTTCTGACAATTACCTTCCTGCTATTGTATCCTAAGTTTTGCTTCTCTTTTGAACCATTCTGGAGTTTTTTGCTCTCTTTCTGTTACCTTGGGGAGTTAGTAAACATTTATTAGGCACCTGTTGTGTGCCAAGCAGGCAGCTAGATGGCACATTGGATAGAGTGCTGGGCTTGGAATCAGGAAGACAGCCTTCTGAGTTTAAATTGGCTTCAGACACTTAAGTGGATAAGTCTCTTAACTCTTTGCCTCAGTTTCCTCATCTGTAAAATGAGCTGGAGAAGGAAATGCAAGCCATGTCAGTGTCTTTGTCATGTAAAGCCCTCAAAATAGGGTCTTAGAGAGTCGGACACAACTGAGATCAATAAAGGAAAAGATTGTGTCAAGCACTGTGCTAAGTGCTGGTGATACAAAGATAAAAGAGAGTTCTTTTTCTCTTTCTAATTAGGCAAAGTTTTGTTTCTCTTTAGAAATGTCATTTGTAAATATTATTTCCACTTTACAAATATGATCTCATTTGATCCTCCCAGCAATGTTAGGAGATAAGTATTAGCATTATCCCCATTTTATAGTAGTATTTATAATATAATTCAGTATAGCATTGCAGAAGCCAACTGAGATTGTTTTTCCAGCTTTCAATGGGTTTTTCTTGACAAAGATACTGGAGTGGTTTGCCATTTCCTTCTCCAGCTCATTTTAAAGATGACGAAACTAAGGCAAGCAGAGTTAAGTGACTTCATACAGCTAGTAAATATCAGAGGCCAAATCAGAATCAGGTTGACTTCAGGCAGGTCACTCTATCCGTTGTCCAAGGTTACATGACTTGTTTCCATCTGAGGCTGGATTTGAATTTTGGTATCCACCCACTGCACCACTCCCTGTATAATTATTGTTCATTATTCTTTTGTTTCTTTTTTGCCTTTTTACTCATTTTCCCTTCTGTACTAATCAGCATGCCCATTGGTTTATCTGCTTATGGGATAGTTGTTTAATCAGGTTATTTTCTTTGAGTTTTCTATCTGCACATTCCTTGGTGCTCATCCCTGGTTTTCCTTTTCGCCCTTCCAGTACTGCCCAGACCATTTGGGAAGATGAAGGAATCCAGGCAACAACTTGCTCATAATACACTCTGCTGGAAGAGAGCTGGTCCAGCTATGTTTGTAGTCCTCTTTCACTCTGGCCCGAAGCCTCTAGTTAGCTCTGCTCTGTATTCTGTGCTGCCCAATATCACATTTCCTCTCCTTCACTCTGCTTTCAAATGGCTCAGCAGAATCAGCATCCACCACCAGCCTCTTGCAGAGTATGAGGAGGGGAAGATCGGGATTTGGGCTGTCACTGCTTTGGTGGGTACAAGTAGGGATGCCCCATTCTCCAGCCAAACCTTGAAAAACTAACCAAGGAGTTTTGCATGTAGTTCCCAGACCTGGCCATAGAGAAGCTGAATAGAATAATGTAATAATCTCTGAGTGTTTCAGTTTTCTGGTAACTTTCATGAAATTTTATTTTGTATGATATCTGTTTTTTGGATTCAAGATTATTGTAGTTATTGTTTGCTCTTTCAACCAGGTCTGACTTTTTGGGATCCCATGGACCAGATACACTGTGGGGTTTTCTTGGCAGAATTACTGAAATGGTTTGCCATTTCCTTCTCCAGTGGATTAAGGCAACCAGAGATTAAATGATTTATCCAGAGTTACACAGCTATGTCTGAGACCATGTTTGATCAGTTGTTCCTGACTTCAGTTCCAGTGCTCGATCCACTGAGTCTCCTAACTGTATGGATTCAACATTAATCACTCTTTATGTGAAAAATAATTTCGTTTCTGTAAAGTTGTGTTTTTTTTTTTGTTTGTTTTTGTAGTGGGGAAGTTTGTAGAAAAATACTATTTGACTAACTTGTTATTCATTATGATCTGAATTGAACTGAAATTTAATTAGTGGCAAACTTCTTAACCTTAATTGGACCAGCCTTCAAATGACAGATACATGGCCCTTTGCTTAGGTAAGATCTTCTAGTCTCTGAGGATTCAAATCATCTCCACATCAGGATGAAGCATAAGGGTTAGTGGACCTTAAAGGATTGTAAACAAAATAAGTGAATCAGTGACTTACTGATGAAATCCTTAACTTTTTAAGCCTTGCTCTGTTTAAAACACACACATGGACACACACAGACACAGACACACACACACACATGAAAACTTTGGACTAACCTTACCTTTCTCATGAGTAATAGCTTGAAATTCAGAGATTATTTCCAACTATTCTCTCAGGAAAAATTACAAATGCAGAATCTGAATGATTGCACATTCAGAATTGGTAGGATATAAATGTAATGAAGTCTGACTGTGGCTTAATACCCTTGGATTATAGATGAGCTTTTGTTTGCAGAGACTGGTAGAACAGCCTTGCAACTAGCCCCTTGCCCACAGTATATTTTGCTGCATAAATAATAACTAGCATTTATATAGTGCTTTATACTTTTAAAGTTTACTAGGTGATTTATAGATATTATCTGATTTGATCATAACAACAACTCTGGGAGGCAAGTGCTATTATTAGCTCCTTTTTTTATAGATGAGAAAACTGAGGCATGCAGTATTTAAATACCTTGCACAGGGTCACACATCTAATAAATGCTATCTGGAGCTGGACTTGAACTCAGACTAGGGGAGATATTCAGACCTCTTCACTGTTATTTTAGTAACTTTAGGTAGGCTAGACATTACTGACTGAAAATTATTTGTATATTTTAATTATTATCATTTTTTAACAAGTTAAGTTGTTTTCTTCTTTAATTCTGCCTAAATTAAGCTACAGCAGATAAGCTCGTATAGGGAAGGGAGAGAAGAGAGAGATTCACTGGAAGCAATTAAAATCCTTTCAGGAGGATTGGGGCAAAGAGACTTATATACATCAATATTATCTTAAATCATTAACGAAAGGTTAAAGAATGTTGATTTCATTTAATTTACAAACATAGTGCCTCCAGATGGGATGATGGGCTAGAATGAGGCAGCTACACAAATGTCAATCAACATGGAGCCATTGTAAGGATGATTTATTGTCAATATAATATATTGGCATATGGAGACACACTTCGTAATAATAGTAATAATAAATGACATTTGTGTAGCACTTTATATAGTCCAGGCTCTGACACATGACTGTTTAACCCTGTATAAGTCACTTAATCAGATGCTATAAATTGCTGAGCCCTTGCTTATATACCTTAAGAGAGGGAATTTCTTTACAGGTTTTGTATTCCAGTACACTAATACAGAATCCTAAATTTGAACTTTTTTTGTTTGTTGTTATTCGGCCTCTTTTAGTTGTGTCTGATTCTTTGACTCATTTGAAGTTTTCTTATCAAAAATACTGGAGTGGTTTGCCATTTCCTTCTCTAGTGCTCTGCCCCCCCCTTTTTTTTTTGCTGAGGCAATTGGGGTTAAGTGACTTGCCCAGGGTCACACAGCCAGGAAATATTAAGTGACTGAGAACAGATCTGAACTCGGGTCCTGATGTCAGGGCTGGCGCTCTCCTAGCTCCTCCTCTAGCCCATTTTTTATAAACAAGGCAAACAGCACTAAATGACTTGCAGCTATTGTCTGAGACTAGATTTGAATTCAAGTCTCCCTGGCCCTCTATCCACTGTACATCTGGTTATTCAAGTCTGGGCCTTATTATTTCATTCATGAGAGAGAATTGTGCCATAATGGATGGACAGCTGGCCTCCAAGCCAGTCCAGTTTGAATTCAGGTCAGAGTTTAAGTCCTGCTTCTGACATACATGGGCTATAAGGTGGCTTATCTTTATCTCTTTGTGCTTTAGTCTATCTTAAGAGTATAAGAGGCAGGCAAAGTATTGACTTGCATCAGTAGCCAGTTTCCTTATCTGGGCATTCCTTATAACTAATAAGATCTAATTTATTTCTTATAAGTAATAAGGTCTAACTGATATGCTTCCAGTTTCCTAGCTCATTTGAAAGAAAAAAATATGTGTAAGTCTACCAGCTTTTCCTATATAACAGCATAAAATAAATATGTTCCCTGGATTATTATTATTAAAATAAATGCTTATTTAGCTGTTTCAAACTCTTCATGATCCTATTTGGGGTTTTCTTGGCAGAGAAAAATGGTTCTTCTCCAACTCATTTTACAGAGGAGGAAACTGAGGCAGGCAGGGTGAAGTGACTTGCTCAAGGTCATACAGCTAGTAAGCATCTGAGGCTAGATTTGAACTCATGAAACTGGGTCTTCCTGTTTCCAGGCCTGGCATTCTATCCACTGTGCCACCTAGCTGCCCTTATTAAATCATATCCAGATCAAGAAACCTTCTTTCTATGTCAGTCCCTTGGTTTTTCTCCATCCTTTCCTCCAGATCCCCTCCTTCAAGCAGCAGCATCTTAAATTCTCACGTCTTAGATTCTGAACATCAAAGGGAAGGCCTTTGGACTTACTAAATTCTCTCCTTCTCCTGGAATATAGAGCTGTTCTATTCCTTTAAACTATCGGGGACAGAGATAGGCTGAGCTCCTGCCTAGGTAATGCTCACTTTCTCTAACTCCTGTGAAAGTAAAGCAGTCCTTATTTTGAGGCTTCCAATTATACTTCACATGGTGAACTGTGTAATTAGTTTGGAAGACTTCTGCTTAGTCATTGGTTTATCCTAATCGGCTTTGGCTTTCCCCAACAACAAAGCGAGCTTATTCTGCTAAGCTGAAACTACTCGGCTCCCTTTGTTCCTGCCTTGATCTGATTGTCTCATTCCTTTCATTCTGTTTTCCTGCCAGAGTTCAGTTTCATTAGGCCTACAAGTCATTTCCAATCCAATAGGCTGCTACAATCAAGCTTTTGTAACTCAGCTGCCCTGGTTCCCATGTCCCTTCTGGTTTCATGCCAGGATTTGTTGTTTGACATGGGGCCTTAACCCTTTTCTCTACCTGCAGCCCCTGTGGTTTTCAGATGACTTAAAGGTGTCTCCAGGTAACGAATACTATCCCAAACTCCTTTTTTTTCTTCACTTTCCTGAAAAGACATGTCAGAAAGAGCACACAATCTAGTCCCAGAGCCACTGACTGTTATGTTAGAATTATGTTGCTACTGTTAAGTCACTTTAATTGTGTCTGATTCTGTGTGACTCTATTTTGGGGTTTTCTTGGCAAAAGTACTGGAGCAGTTTACCATTTTCTTCTAACTTGTTTTGCTGATGAGGAAACTGAGGAAAACAGGTAATTTGCTCAGTCACACAGTAAGTGTCCCAGGCCATATTTGAACTGACTCTAGCCCCAGCACTGGGCCACATGGGGTTATAAGTGATCTATTAAAATGAATAAATAAAAGTTTATCTTAGTCCATGGGTGCTGGGGCTGAACACTTCTTATTGAAAACAAGGATGTGACTTTTCCTCTTATGTAATTAAAAAAACATACCTGTTGTAATGAGTCTATCAACCCTTCCCTCATAGGAAGAGGAGAGGAAGAAGGGAAGGTACCTAGCAGCCAGCCTGCCTGCTGGAACCCATATCTCCTCATTTTGATACTCAGTGTGTGAGAAAAGTAATACCAAAAATGAAAGCCCTAAAACTTCCTTTGAAATCTGAAAGACAAGGACTTTGGGAAAAATAAATAAATTAAGTATTCTTAAAAGCAGTCTGTGTTCCTGAGGTAGAGCTTTATCTCTTCCAAATGCTTGGGCTAGATAAACTGAGCCCTGTGCAGTTGGCTCTCTGTGATTCTTTCAGATGAGACCTGAAAAACAAAAGTCCTGTCTGTTCTTTGTGGGCATCAAAGCTCCAGAAGGCATCCTTCATCGAAAAAAGGTTTATACAGGTGGATTGAACTGAGTTTCAGAAACCTGAGTGAAAATTGTCAACATCTCAACTCCTCCTGCAAACCCCTCTCCTTCCCAAAACAACAACAAAAAAACCTTTTTTATTTTATTTTTTTATTTTTGTATGGCGGAGGTTATTGTAAGTTTTCTTTTTGAGCTGTAGACCCTTGATGTTGGGTTCTCTCTTTTCCTTGACATATCTTGGGAGGTTTGGTGGAAAAGATGGGGGAGAGGAGGAGGGATGACAGTATTTTTTTTTTCACCTTCCCTGTCATCCCAGAAGGTTTTTTTCTGTACATATCATTTCTCTCCCTTCCCTCCCCCCTTCCACATTAGCCCAGAAGACAGCGGATACTGTCCATATTGTTAATTCTTTATCTGGTTTGTGTCAACTCCTCCTTTGGAAGGGAATCATCAAGAAGTAGTTATTTTATTTGGACCTTCTGACCTTGAACAGAGATCTGTATGACCAATATTTGTGCCCTGTTAGGGTTAGAAGAATTCTGGATCCCTCTTGGGTTAGGCCTTCCAAGGATCTATAAGGAGTGCTAGATTTGGGGAGGGGGGTAGCAGGCAGCAATTCTTCCTCTCTCCTAGTAATGCAGTCTTTGAGGCTTGTCAAATAAAAGTAGCTGACTTTTTTTTAATTTTTTTAAAACCTCATACTCACATTGTCCTCTGTGAATTTTCCATTGAGGATTGATTTAAGATGGATTATTATTCTTGTAAATATTACCATTAACAGCAACAATCACTATGAGTAAATGAATAAATAAATGTTTTTTTTTTAAGTAAGTTAATGGCTTCTGTGACTGCTGACACTGATATATGGCAAAGCTTTAAGTTTGCAGAACATTTATTCTTATGGTCATTGATTTAGAGCTAACGGGGCCTTTAGAGATCATTGAGCTAACCCCTTCATTCTACAGAAGAAACTCCAGAGAGGTTTAGAAAGCCTACATTATTGCATTTGATCCTCATGATCTCCTATAAGCTAGGAGGCTAAAGGTATTTATTGTTCCCATTTTAGAGAGGAGGAAACTGAGTCTTGGAATTAATTTGCCCTGGAGTCACCCAGCTAGTAAATATTGGAAATAGTTGAAGAGTATGTATGAATTTACATTAAACTCCACTGCAGTCTCCCCCTAGTTTATTTCTGTTCCATAAGGTTGTTAGTAGATTTGTAAGAATTTTTTTTTCTTTTTAGTGCAAAGGTGTGCCCACCTGTTGTTACTTAAATGTCCCACTTTTGCTCTTCTACTATGCAAGAAAAACAAAAATGAAATTATCTTACCATTCATTAACTTTGTGAAGATCCTTAACCTCTGAGTCTTTTCAAAACATTTTTCAAAGCAATCCAACTCAACTAATACTATTGTGTTGCCGTAGTTCAGTCATGTCTGACCCTTCATAACCTCATTTGAGATTTTCTTGGCAAGTTACTGGAATGGTTTGCTATTTCCTTTTCCAGTTCATTTGACCAATGAGGAAACTGAGGCAGGCAGGGTGAGTGACTTGCCCAGGGTCACATAGCTAGGAAGTATCTGAGGCTGGATTTAAATTCAGGGTCTTCCTGACTCTAGCCTGGTAGTCTATCCACTTGGCCACTAGCTGACTCTTACTTTTTAGCACTCTTAGCTAGGCACTTTCTATTTAAAAAAAAAAAAAAAAGTGAATTCCTGCCCTCAAGGAGCTCAGGTTTCCTCTGTAACCTCTGGTAAGTCTGTGAGCTAGTAGTAGGAGGGCCCATCCATCTAAGAAATGATGAGTTTCTGATTAATTGGAAGCAGGCCCTTTATTCAAAGCTTTCCTTTCAGTAAAACAGAAATAGGCGTGCTCTTAGTGTGTCCCAGATCATCCCTCTCCTAGAACTAACTGGCTTAAAAACTCCTTGTGGTTTTGGTTTGTCCAGTTTTTCTAAGGTTCAGAGACTGTGGGAAGGACTGCCCTCTTTGGTGCTCTGCTGTCTGGTCAGCAATGAGTTAAAGACCCCTGGAGCTTGAAGCACTCCAGCTCCTGTGGGCTGGCTTTCCCAGAGGCCCTGGCTGTGGCCTCCGAAGACATCACTTACAATGGAGTTGTTAGCATGAGAAAGGGAGTCTTTCTCTTGGGTTTCATTTCTGAGAGATTTGAAAGTGGACATTAAATTGTGGTTCAGGCTAGTGCCAGGGGGTGCAAGGAGAAGGGGTTGTCTCATTGGACAGAGAGCCCAGTTCATTTAGACTTGGCACCCATTTTGAATTCCATTGTTTCCTGCACTGGACATTGATATGGAAATTTTATTGTTTTTCAGGGTCAATAGGATTGCATTCTCTATCACACACCCCCCTCCATATTACTCCTTGTTTTTATGTAGTCTCTCCCAACCCAGTGCTACCCCAAAGCACGCTGGGATGTGACAAGCTCTTATCCTTTAAAGGAGGGAAAAAAGCCCTGTACACCCATATTGAATATTTGTGAATTAGTAACAGCAGAAAGGCAGATCTAGGCTCTCTATTCGTATTCTAAGCGGGAACAGTCTAAGTTGGAACAGTGAGAGCCCCAGAAAAATCTGAATGTGCCATTACTGGACAGTGAATGGTTGGGCTGTATTGGTGCTTTTGAAGACAGCTAGTACTCCCCTTTAGAACCAATCAGGACTGCTTTGGCTTATACTTAATAGCTTTTAGCTGATTATTTTTCTTCTCCTCCTCCTTCTTTTTTCAATTGAAGTTGACCTGGGTGCACTTGAGCGGAAATGAAGTCATCCGAGTGCTGATTTAGAATAATCATAGGCCCTTAAGAATGGAATGGAAACATAGATTAAAGGGGGGAGGGAGAGATTGTCTGGAGATGCCAGGGGAGGGAGTAAGAAAGGCCAGAATTAATAAGGGAACAAAACTTTGGGAAAACAAATGGGAAACTTCCAGACGATGAATTTCCTGCTCTCTCTTTTCCCCAGATCTCACAATATATCTCAACTACCTGTTATATTCTTCTTCTCCTTCAAAATTCATTCATAAATGGGACATTTTGGCTTAGTGAATAATTTGGAAGTTTGGGATTTAAATTAAATCTCTGAAATTTATTTGCTAGTTGTCAGACCCTGAGAGGGCAGTTATGTGATTCAGTAGATCGAGTGCAGTGCCTAGAATCAGGAAGAGCTGAGTTCAAACTCCAACTCAGATAATTCCAACTTTTGTGACCCTAGATAAGTCACTTAACCCTGTCTACTCAGTTTTCCACATCTGTAAAACCAGCTGGAGAAGGAAATGGCAAACCACTTCAGTATCTTTGCCAAGAAAACCCTAAATGGGGTCATGAAGAGTCAGAGTGTACTGAAAACTACATAAAAACAGCAGCATGACCAGGAGAGAGTAAAAAAAAAATTCCCTAATTTCTCAGTGCCCCAGGGAACTCTGAGACTATAAATTGCAGTTATAAATATTCTTGCAGAGTATAAATCTCTGTTAAAGATCCCAATTTTTTCCTTCTGAGAGTTCTTTTCATCAATTCATCCTAGGGATGGACACAAAGCAGACAAACAAAAAACTGCACATACTTTGTATTTAAGTACTTGTGTTCTCATCTTGACTCTCCCATTAGCCTTTCAAGGGTAGGTAATGCTTTCTTTGCTTTGCTTTGCATTTCTACCTGTTTTACTGGTGAAGGTGTTCTCCACTGGGAGGGGGAGATTCACATGGCCTGATAATTGGGGTTGGGGGCAGAATGGGAGATGATGGGCAGGAGCAGAATGCCTTGTAAGAAAAAGAGCTGGGCTAGGTTGCTAGGGAAACACTGGGCCATACTCAACAGATGTCGGTGACGAAATCCTGGCTGGACAGAAAAATAAGAAGGAACTTGGGGTGGGTGAGAGTCAAAATGAAATGTAATCACACACCAGAAGAGTGCTTGATAGTTATCTTAGGATTTAGAGCTATAAGGAGCCTCAGACATCCCCTAGTCCAACCCTCTCATTTTACAGAGGAGGTTAAATGACTTACTCCAACTTACACAGGTAGTAATGATAACTTACCCTCTCAGAGCACTTTAAGAGACTCCTAAGTTCTTTTTTTCATCTTAGCCTTGTGAGCTAGGTTTATTACAATCTCTGTTTGAGAGGCGAGGAAACTGAGGCTGGCAAGATTAAGTGACTTTCTCCTGTTCCCACCACTACTTCTAGAATCAAACTCATATTTCTCCATTCCAAATCTTGTACTCTTTCTACTAGACTATAGTTCAAGTGGCTAGACTTCTGTTGACAATGAGCTTTTGGAAATGGGCTTTGTTTTGAGTTTCTTAGGAACCCTGAGATTTTTTCCAAACAGCTTAACGATAATAAATCCTGCCCTAGTGTAGTGAGAAGCAAACTCTAACATTTGAAAAAGAAAAATAAGGGTTTAATTAAAATTTTAAAAAAAGCAAAAGAGTGATTTGTTTACAGGAAGCCAGTTTTTAGGTGGTCCTGTAGCAGTAATTTATGGAAGGGGATTAGTTATAAATCAGAGATTGGTTGTTGAGGTTTCTAAGGTTTTTATAATTGGATGCATAGATAATTATTTTAAGGCCAGCTTTGTTGTGTGTGTTGTACTGGTATTTGGAGAAAAATAGAGATGTTTTTCATTTAAAAACATGACCACCTTCTTTATGGATTTGATTCCAGACATCCCTTTGAAATGACCTCAGTTTCCTCATCTGTAAAACTGAAATGAATGTAGCCTTTAGTGATCATCTTATACTGTGGTTTTAAGGTTTCATTGAGATAGTGTTGGTAAGTTGCTTTGCAAACTGAAAAGCATTATTAGATGTCATCTAATTAAGATGGCACCTAATCCTTTAACAAATCCATCTTACCTGTAGAGCCTTATTAGTAGATTGTTTTGATTTAATACAAAGATTTTTTTTGGGGGGAAAATATTTGGTTTCCAATATCCATCATAATAAGATAGATATGGCAAGGAATTTTCTTTTCTAGGCAAAGACATGTAGTAAGAGAGACACTGTGCAGAGAAGGAAATGGGGTCTTATAGAATGGAGTTCCTCAAGGGAGGAAAAGGACAAATAATCCACTTTCATGAGGAGATAATGTTATCACTGTGATAAATGCCACCTTTCTATTCAAAACAGCCTTGCTAATGGTGGAGTCCCCCCTGTAGTTCTGAGCTCAGGGAGAGCACCAGACAGTCAGCACTGCTAGGAGGGTGAGTGTTTGTGGAACTCATCCTTGTCTGCTATAAGGAATCAGTTGAAAGTAGATGAGACAAATGCTTTAACATTTTCTTTTAAGGCAGTTTTATAGACTTAACGAGAGTGCTCCTGAGTGCAGAGCACTTTAAAAAATACCTATGGGGGAACTTTCATCCTCAATAAATAATTCTTTCATATGACTAGGATTAAAAGAGCACATGTGACTGGAAAGAAGCCTAAAACAATTTTTCCTCCTCAAAGGAAGTGTTCACCATAACTCACTGGCAAGAAATTTCCGAGGTGGGTTCCATGGAAGAATTCTAGTGGATTAGAACACCAGTGGGTTCTAAGGCACTGTTGTCCTTCCAGCCCTGCCCCTGGAGTCTATCTGTGTGCCTGTGGTAGTTTTATTAAAAGCCATTCCTCTAAAGATCCTCTTAGGTTTTAGCTTCATGGTTGAGCATTTTATACATTCTGGGCTTGTGTCTGGTGAGTTTCTCTTCTAGACATGCTCTTTGGTTAGAAGAACCCACTGTTGGCCTTTGCTTCAAGAAAGCAGTTACATTTTGCCTCAGAGCTTATTGGGGGAGTCCTCATGGCTACCAGGATTCAGTACCCAGAAGTCCTACCAGCAAACCCCAACCTGGAGTAGGAAGGAAGATGTTGTGGGAGCAGCGACACATGCATTGTCCTTTCCCAGTTTTCATACCCATCAGCTATATCTGACTCCTTTTTCTTTATCAAAGCTGCCTTTGATCTTTATTTTATCTTGATTCATTTTAGGAGGAAAAAAGTATGGAACTTTTGCAGGATCATAGATTTAGAGCTAGAAGGAAGCTTAAATAGACCTATTTCAACACACACCCCAATGTTATAGATGAAGTCCGGGAGAGAAAGAGGGTAAATTCGATTTAACAGACATTTATTACATGCCTTCTATGTGCAAAGATATCAAAGACAATTGTGACACATCCTCCATATCCTCATGGGGACAGCTCTGGCCTCAGCCTCTTAGAAAGGTCCTTTTCTGTACTAAATGAAATTCCTCCACTTTATCAACTTGTCAGTAGGGAGACATAATGGAGACTGCACACCTCTACAGGCATTTCATGAACCTAACACCTTTTGTCTGGACTGTTGTATTAGCCCCCAACTAGTCTTCCTGGTTCTCCTGTCTCCAATCCATTCCTCCCTCAGCTACCAAATTAATATCCCTAAAACACACATTTGCTCAAGTCATACCCCTCTGTCCAACCACCCCGTGAAGATGATCCCGTCTCTTCCCTCTTCCTTTCTTGTTTCTTCGATACAAACTTTTGGACTTGCTCACTATGAGAACCTGCTTTGCTTTACTATACTTCTATGATACAAAGATTTCTTCCTCTCTTCCTCCCTTCTTTCTTTTCTCTCTCCCTTTTTTCCTCCCTTTCTTCTTGGTTATTGAAAAAAAAAAGAAAAATTTTGTATAAGAAATTTAGGTTTTAAAATGTAATTTTTCATTTTTTTCTTAAAGGGATTCCTGTATTCAGATACTTAGAGTACTTGAATACATATAAATACCATTGAAATGTAGACAAAAACACTGAAACTTCATATTAGATCTTTATTGATATCTGAGTCAAACATAAGAAACAAAAATAGTTATTTTTATTCCCCCCAAAAAACTTAATTTGATGGAAGCTGCTTATTTTTCCATTGTGGTCACATGGATTGAGGTTGTTAATATGAAATGAAATTTGCCCCAATGAGTCCAGTGCAGGTAGATTGGGAAATTAAACTGTGTGTACTCTGGCAAATGAATCTTTTTTTTCCCCCACCACTTCTGGGAATTTTGAATGACGGGGTTTTCTTGAAAGAAAAAAAAAAAAAAGAATTCTTGTTAGTAAGAGCCTGGAAGCCTACAACTCCCCTAATTAACCACCAGAAGAGGCCTATTTTATCACATTTTGTGGCTAATTGTGAGTGTAATTCCAAGGCGAGGCAGGAGACGTGTTACCACCCTGTACATGAGACAGATGTATCATGGGCATTGTACAAAGTCTTCAGCCTTGGGGAGTCACGCCACCTGAGGAAATCAGAAGGCTTCATTTCTTCATTTAGACCAGAAGTTCCCTCGGCCTTGTGAGAATCCCCCAAAATGACCACGGTTGTGTCTGATGGATTTCTTTAACTATGAAAGCAAAGATGGCTCTGTTTGATTTTGTCAGTACAGAAAATGAGTGACTTATTAAGTGACTCAGCCTGCCCTGTTATGATGTCATTTCTTGCTTACCTTTAAGGCATAATGGTTTCTAAAAGGTCCTTGGTTGGGAAGCAAGGCTTTGGCGCAGTCTCCCCTCGTGGATCCACGGATGTGTATTTATTTTATTTTATTTACCAGCGAGCTGGTCCCCCCGTCTCTTTGCCCTGCAGTTGGCTAACTGGAAGGGTCAGGTCTGTTATCAGTCTTTCTGATAACAGGACTGTCCATGTCAAAACTATGCTTTGTGGTGTCTATGCAGAAAACCGTGACATTCTAACTTCGGAGTGAATCACTTGGGTGGGATAACGGATGCTGGGGGAGCACTGAGAAAATGAGTTATGGGCTGCCTAGATTGTTATTTGTCCGTGGCGGCATGAGTAGAATATATAGACCTTACTCTCCCCGCCCCCTCCTCCTGCTTTCAAGAGCTTTTGTTTTCATCTGAGTCAGCATGACATGGCCTGAAAATTGCCTGTTTGCCTTTTAATGATGATTAATGTCCACAATCGTGTTTTAAAATTATGGTTTGAAGGATCTCCAAGGCTGTTACTATGAGCAACCTGCTGAGTGATTTGATCTGGCTGGGTTGTTTACCTCTCTGGCCTGAACTGGATTGCCCAAGTACTTGGGTTAACCTGGGAGCCTGTGACATTTTAAAAAGACAGAGTGGGAAGCCCGTGACTTTGAGATGTAGATGTTCCTCTGGCCTTCTGTCAGTGTATTTTGAGGGTTATTAGTTGTGCTTTGCTCCACGGATTTAGATCTGGAAAGAAACTTAGTCATTAAACGTAGGACCCTTTTTACAGTTCCATAGTGGCTAAATTTCTTGCCTAAGGTCACTGGTAGTTAGTGTCAGAGGATTTGAAATTTATCCTCCTACACATTCTCCCTGCCTCACACGCAGGATTTCTTTAGACCTGTGGGTTGTAGCTAAGGGAGTTTGCAAAGGGCATGATGCAGTTGTTGAGGATGGGAGGGATAGCGAGCTGGTCCCCCCCATCCCTTTGACCTACAGTTGGCTGACTGGAAGGGTTGGGTCATTCCTGTCTTACCTCTCCTGCCCTGCTCCCCCAAATCAAGGAGGCCAGTGAGCAGCTTAATTTTCTCAACAGCAGGTGCTTGTCATCTATCCGTAGAATGTTGCCAACATCTGGTTCAATTGCCTTCCGCAAACGCAGTAACAAGGCGGCCTGCAGTTCAATCGTAGAGCGAGCATCGCCTCTTTAATGATAACAAGCTGTTGGCTTCCCCTCGGAGATGAATTCATCTCACAGATGTTTGTCTAGTTTTGGCAATCTTATCACTATAGCTTTGGTGATTATGCTCAACTGGAGACTATTACAATAAAAGAATTCTGAACGTGTTCCATTTTTACTTTCCTCCCCCCTCTCTGACCCCCTCCCCCCAGGATATAATTTATATGAACAACAGCAATAGTGGGCCATTACCAAAGGCCCCCGCTCCCTTTTATTTTGTCTGTGGAACAGAAGCAGATACCTTGACGTTCCCCCACAGGTTAATGTCTTTCAGCTTCTACGGCGTTCTTAATGTTCTCACTTAATGGCCTTGTGGCATTCCTTCTCACTCTAAGCTCATGTTGACGCGAAGATTTCCTAGGATGATCTTGACCTTCATTCCAGCGGTTTCCTATAGCTGTGGGTACGGAGCAGATGTGTCTGTGGGATGGGGTTGCAGGGGGATCGATGGACGTACATCATGGCTACATCTAAGGGCAGAGAGGAAAAGGAAAAGAGAGATTTTTCCCAGAGGGGGAAAAATCATCATAAACTACCAGACTTTTTGAGGTTGATTGATAGTCTTGAGGGTTCTCCATACTCCTGGCCTGTCACGGGCATCTTTAAACATCCCTGCTGCCTTCCGGGTCCAGATTGATGTAATGGAAAATGGGGGCGCGTTGTCTAAATCACCATTGGATAAATCACCAGCATTGTTTGACATTTAAGCTTTTTTTGGTTTTAATTTAGATATCACTTTGTCAAATCTTGTGGAACATAATTTTGGCTAAGTGTTATTTTTGGCAGTGCTTTTCCAGGGAGGTGAGTCAGGTCTGGGTGAAGATGTGTCACTGGAGGCAGGACTCCACGTTTCATTTCTTGGACTAGAAATAGATATTGATCTGAGAACTGGTGACATAACGATATAACATGGTGTGTAGGGTAGCTGTGATAGGCATTTGTATAGCAGACTTTTTTTTTTCCCTAGGAGAAACTTAAGATGGTTTTCATTGATTCTTTTCTTTTTTAAAAAAGTTGTCTTGATGCCTTTTTTTTTCTTTGTTTTTCTACATCATTTATGTTTCCTGGTATATTTTGCATTACTTCTCAGCCTAGTTAGCCTTTTCTTGGAACAAAGGTTAAAAAACAAACAGGTGAGCAAGACCAGCACATAAATTAGGTACATTTACTTAACACATGTAACCAGTGTACCATATCCTTAGCCTTCTACCCATCCAATGAAAGGAATGTCTTTTTTTTTAAATTTACTTTTTTACCTCAAATTCATTTCCAGATATATTCCTCCCTCTTTTCCTACCCATCAACAACTGTCACATCAACTTCAACACGTGCCTATAACAAAGATTTGAAAAGAAAGTATATTAAACAACACATTGACTCTTTTGAAAATATATACAATAGAACATATCAATAATACTCACTTCTACAAGAAAATCAGGGAAATAGATTTGTCTTATTATAATCACTGCATTCTATTTCAGTATATTTTTAAAATTTCATTTTAATTTATATTGTGGTAGTTATGGTGACTATTGTTCTCTTGATTCTATTTACTCTCATATTCTTACATCTTCCCATGTTCCCATGAATCATCATGTTTATCCTTTCTTATGGTATAATAATATTTCGTGATTTTCATTTCCCACAGTTTGTTTAGCCATTCCACAATAAGTGGAATAAATAAATTCACTGTTTCCAGCTCTTTGCTACCAGAGAAAGAGCTGCTATGAATATTTTGGTGGATATGATACTTTTCCTTTTCTCTTTGACCTCTTTGGAAGAATATGCCTGTCATTGGAATCCCTGGGACATTTTAGTCACTTTCCAGATTATTGTAACAATGCACAATTTACAGGAGTGCATTAGTGTTCCTTTCTATAATCTATGACTTATGTTTTTTTATTATCTGCTTTGTAGATGAACTGTGGTCCTAACCCTTTATCCAAAGGACAGGATGTTGTGTATTGTTTGGGGTCAGAATTTGGGTTTGAATCTCAGTTTTGCTTCTAAATAACTACAACAATAATAACCATGCAGTTCTTAAGCACAAATGATACTGAGAAAAAAACCTGGAAGTTGAGGAAGATATGTTGTGTTATTAAGAATATCAAGGAAACCATTTTGGCTATATTTTGACAATCCAATGGATCAAGGAGAGTATTATATGATAAGGCTAGTAAGATAGATTGGAGCTAGATTGAAGAGAGCTTTGAATGCCAAATAGAGGAGTTTGCATTTCATCCTACTGGAGTTTATTGAGTAGGGGAATGATATGTTCAGACATATGTTTTAGAAATATCACTTTGGCTATTTTGGGGGAAGTGGATGATGATGATGATGATGATATCAAAAATAGCTAGAAGAAAATGCAATTATACTAGCTCATAGTTATATAATGCTTTAAGGTTAATATAGTTCTTGACTTAAATTCTCTCATTTGTTTATATTACTTATGTGATAGTGATAATCAATCATTTAACCTGGTCTGCAGCTCCCTAACCCTTAAAGTGATGGGTTATACTAGAATCCTGGAATTCTTACTGTAGAATACATGAATTTGGTTTTCGAACATTTTGATAACTGTGTTTCAGCATAATAGATTTCCTTTATACATCCTACACACTTAATTTTGTTTTTAAAAACAATATTCTCAGAAGGGGTAGACTTCACCAGACTGCAGAATATGTTCATGACACAAAAAGGAGAAAAATCTCTCAATAGAGGGTCTTTATGGTCTCTTCCATCTTTAAATCTATGATCTTATGACATAGTTCTATAACCTTCAAAGTAGACTGCCAATATTTAGGTTGAGAATCAGGCAGAGAATCCTTCCCTGAATGTTTTGATGTATCTCTTTCTTTCTAAATGTGTTTGGTCATAATCCAAAGCCAAGCAAAAATCATTTTTGTGGTTATTTGTTGTTTTGAGTTATCCACACTTCCATTTCCCATCATTCAATTCATTACACATTTATTAAATACCTACAACATTGAAGACCAGATCCAGATAGTCCCTGATTTCTAAAAGCTTATATTTAACTGAGCAAAAATACCATTTACACAAATAAATAAATTCAGGAGACAGTGATACTCAAAACTAGTCTCCTTTTACATTCCGTGGAATCAGAGCCCAATAACAATGGTCATGATGGCAATTATAATAATGGCTAACATTTGTAGAGCACTTTAATATTTCCAAAGCACCTTGCATATACTACTTTTTCCTTGCATCCATCCTGTCATGTAGATGCTGTTCTCTCCATTTTACAGATGAAGAAACTGAGGCTCAAACAGCTAGTAAGTATAGAAACTAGTCTTCTAGTATTCTGTCCATCATACCATAGCAAATCCACGTGGCTGTATTTTTTAGTAGTTCTCTTGCCGTGGTTACAATATTATTAAAAACCCATTAAATTTTAATGTGCCCCATAAAATATGTGCTTTTGTGAAGGCAGGCACAGATAATTATTTCTGATGAATAAACCAAGAGAACAAGTGTGGATGGAGTTCCTGCCGCAACTCTCCATTTTTATTGTCAGCCTCTTCGGCAGGGGCCATCACCATGATGTTCCAGCTGGCTACTTCCAGGGCCAGACCTCCTCAGAGATTCTGCTGTTCATGTGAGTCTTTGGTTTTCATGGAGCTTGTTAAAAGAAGAAACAAGATGAATTCATCATCTCCTCAAGTCACCTCACCTTAGATTCTCCAAGATGTAGTCATCTTCTCTTTCCCCAAATCATCCTTTCTGAACATGAATAATTTTTCCATATGTGCACATGAGCATGTGTGTGCATGTATAGTGTGCATGTGCCTGTGTATGCGGAGAGAGATAGACAGACAAGTAGACTTCAGATTTAATTCTCTTAATATCAAAAGACAGGAAGATAGAATTAATATTCCTTTGCCTCTTAAATTCAGTGAAACACAGGAAAATACCTAACACCACATATTGCTCCTAATTATTCCAAGCAACATGTGATAGTACAAAGAGACCTTCTTACTTCCTCTCTCCCACTTTTGCTGTATCCTTTATATCTGTTGCCTAGTACTGGACCTACAGAAAACCATTTTCCCCGAAGAGGAATTAAGAATACCTGCTCTTTATACCCAGGTTTCCACCCTTGGAGAATTGTTACAGGGCTCCTTCAAGGTTGGAGGGACTATTTTCCTGTTCCCAGGTAGCCAGCGGTATCACCCAGCCTTGGGGTTAGTGAAGCTCCAAGGTTCTGATGCATGGATTCTTATTCTCTCTTCTACACCATCCTCTGCATTCTCTATTCCTACTAATGACCAAACTTCCATTTGGGGCCCTTTTTCCAGAGGTATCTGCTGACTTGCTTTGTTTTTTTTAATAAGGTCATAGGGTCCCTAAGAGAGTTATTGTAACTCCAGAAGGACTCGTCTTGCCTCCCAAGAAATGTTTTAGTCATTTGGTACATCTTGACTCTGGAAAGTAAGAGGCAATAAGTACTTAGAAATCATCCGAAGGAATTTTGGGCAAATCAGCAAGCCTCTTGGAATTAATAATGCCAAATACTGTTGAATTTTAGAAGACTGTATTCTTTGTCCTTTCCGATCTTTTCTCTGCTCAGTCTTTCTGCCTTTATTTGTATCCTCAGCATAGTGCCTTGAATATAGACATATTTAATAAATGCTGATTGATTGATTGACACTCTTTCCCCTCTTTTTTTGTAAAAAGTGATGGGAATGTGGAACAGGTACTGTTTGAAGCTTTAAAAATTAATTTTTTTAAAAAATTAAAAATTATTAGCACATGCAAAGAATTAGAAATATATAAAAAGGTAAAATCAATGTCTGCCCTCAAGGAGCTCATGTTCAACTTGAGATGACAACATGAAAATTAACTAGGTTCATACAAGATTTAAGTAGAGTCGCAGGGACAATTTGTCATTTTACCAAAGGACCAGAGGAAATGATTGTACTTAATCAACTTTTCCCTATTTGCCTGTCTGCCCATTATAATTCTTTAAAAAGTTGACTGATTTTAATAAAATATGGCCTATGACTAACAGAGTTTCAAGATAAACCTGAAGTTCATTTATCCTTCCATCAGTGATCTTAAAACAAGATGGCAGTCAATCACAGATTTTCACATGAGCAGGCCTGTTCTATTTTAAGATGGATTTTGATAAAATTTAGTAGGTTAAAGAAGACCAGCAAGAAGGGAACTAAGTTGAATACCCATGACAACTTTTGTCTTTAGAATCCATGTTATGACCTCTCATGTTTTGTCATTCTGAACCACTAATTTCAACTCTTTAGTTAATATTTAACTTAACATTTTTGATGTGGCAAGACAATGTACTCACTTAAGGCAGGGACTCTTTATTGTGGGTGTCTTGATATTCCCTCTCCCTTACCAATTATACTATCTTTTAAGATTATAGCTGTGAATAAATATTTATTAACTCTTAATTAGGATTTGTTTGACTTTTAATTTTAGGATTAGGAGAAACCTTGAATGCTATATAATATAATTTTTCAACCAACATAGTAATCTTTCTTGTATTTTGAGAAAAATAACATATCTTAAAATTAAACAGGCACATTGGCTAGACCATTTACATAAAGTATTTAAGAGATATGCTAAATGAAATCTATCCAACAACTGGGCTATATTTTAAGATGGATATTGATAAGCTGATCAGTGCCCTGAAGAAGACTATTAGATCATACTTTATGAGAATCTGTTGAAATAGTTGGGGAGGTTTAGCCTATATTCAATCAGTAAATAAGCATTTATTAAGTGTTGACTGTGTGCCAGATACCAAAGGAAAGATTTAGAGACAGTGTTGAAAACTGTCTTTCAAGTATTTTGAAGGCCTGTTATATGGAAGAAGAACTTGATTTGTTTTGCTTGGTCTCAAAGGACTGAATAAGGAACAATGGACGGAAAAGCAAATGTAGACTTCCTGATAATTAGAGTTTGTCAAAAGTGGAATGAACTTTTTTGGGAGGTAGTGGATTCCCTGCCATTAGATAGACTTCCATTTATCAGTAGCCAGATATCCACTGATTAGGGACATTGTAGACAGGGTTACTTTTCCTTTTGGTACTGGCTTAAATGGATTCTGAGATCTCTTCCAACTCTGAAATTGCATGTGATTTAATGGAATCTATGAATATAAATTGCAGAGAAGGTACCAGCCTGTATTGATATAGGGAGTTTCCTCTAGCAAGGAAATCATGAATCTAATCCCTGCTCCCTGTCTATCAACCTAAAACTGTTACTCTGCTTTTTCAGCCTCCAAGTAACAATTTAAAAAAAAAATCCATTCTACAGAATGCCATGTAAGCTCAAAGTTCAAGAGTTAGAAGAGAAATGAGAGATTATCTAGTCCTCCTCATTTTTCAGAAGAGGAAACTATGTCTTAGAGAAGTGTCAGAACTTGACAGGGCTATATAGTGAGGAAGGTTCAAAGACTCCAAATCCAGCAATTTCAGGCCATGCTAACTGAGTTGCTTCCTAGATGTACATAATTCCTTCAACATTCTCATGAACAATCTAGGCAATCCACATCCTTCTCCAGGAGTAGAATAGTCTATTTCTTTCCATCTTTTACTCAATTAATGTCTGAGCCAGAAAATCCAAAATCAAGTCTTCTGGCTCCATATACAGTATTGGTTTTTTTGTTTGTTTGTTTGTTTGTTTGTTTGTTTGTTTGTTTTTTTCCCATTATAGTATATTGCAAAGCAGATCAAAAGACATAGAAGATCCTTCCTATCTTCAGGGAACTTGCCATCCAGTTGAGAGAAACTGCTTTTTATTGCATATAAAAAAGATAATTTCTGTTTTAATAAAAGCAACTTTAACAGACCAATATGTAGTAATCTAAATCAAAAACTTAGAACTTGAAACCAGAGGACAAAGATTAGATTAGAACTTGAAAATAAAAGGACGAAAAGTCTGTGATGAACCAAAGTAGATATTGGTTCATCACAGACTTTTCGTCCTTTTATTTTAGTAGATATTATAAAACAATATAAAGTTTTATTGATATCTTGTGCTTTTTAAAAATATTACTAATTTTCCCATTATTCCTCTGCATGCTTTTCCCTGAAAACCATCTCATATAACAAATAATAATAATAGCTTTAAGGTTTACAAAGCACTTTACAGATATTATTTCACTTGACCCTCACTCTAAGAAGTTGGTGCTTTCATTAATTCCATTTTATAGATGAGAAAACTGAGGCAGAGAGAGGTGAAATGACTTACTCATAGTTACATAGCTAATAAATGCCAAAGGCTAGATTTGAACTCTGGTCTTCCTGATTCTAATTCCAGTGTGCTTTCCATTGTGCAGTGTGACCTCAAAATTTTTTTTTTTTAAAAAAGAAAAGAGAAAAAAATCATAAATTGAAAAAGTTTTAAAACTATCTACTCACATCTCTTTTTTTCAAAGCAATGTTTGTCATTTTGCAACATTCACTTTTCATTGTTTTGTGATTGGTTTTGCTGTTAACATTGCTGTAGTCATTTTATGTATTGATTTCTTGGCTCTACTTATATCCCTCTGCCTCTATATATTTAAATTTTTCCATATTTCTCTGTATTCATCATATTTGTTGGTTCTCATGGGAAGTATATAAAGAATTCTTGCTCTCTCTCTCTCTTCTTCTCTCTCTCTCTCTGTCTCTTCTCTCTCTCTTCTCTCTGTCTTTCTCTCTCTCTGTCTTTCTCCCTCTCCTCTCTCCCTCCCTCCTCCCTCTCCTTCTCTCTCTCTCTCTCTCTCTCTCTCTCTCTCTCTCTCTCTCTCTCTCTCTCTCTCTCTCTCTCTCCTCTCTCTCTCTCTCTCTCTCTCTCTCTCTGTCTCTCTCTCTCTCTCTCCCTCCCTCCCTCCCTCTCCTTCTCTCTCTCTCTCTCTCTCTCTCTCCTCTCTCTCTCTCTCTCTCTCTCTCTCTCTCTCTCTCTCTCTCTCTCTCTCTCTTTCTCGCTCTCTCTCTCGCTCTCGCTCTCTCTCGCTCTCTCTCTCTCTGTCTCTTCTTCTGTTATGGCAGTGCTTGTTGTGTTGCTTAAGTTCAGAATAAAATAAATAAAATTTTTAAAAATCTATTTTATTCATACATAAACCACAATTGTTTGTTGTTGTTCAGTTATTACTGTCCAATTCTTCATGACCTCATTTGGGTTTTTCTTGGCAAACATATTGGAGTGGTTTGCCATTTCCTTTTACAATTTGCTTAGCTATTCTGCAATCAATGGGTATCTACCTGGTTTCCAATTCTTTGCTATCATCAGAGCTGGCAAATGACATATGACCAACATTTATACTTTTCCTTTTGTACTTTAGTACCATATAGGAGAGAGAATCCTTACAGACCTTTTCTCAAAGCTTATTTACTTATTTTTATATGGTTGTAACTACCTTGGCTACCCAGTTCCTCCTAATTAAAGTAGATTATAAAGAGCAAATTAGAAAAGAGGGGTTCTGTATGAAAGGGGGCTTCTAGAATTTAGAAGAAGGCACACTAACAGTGGAAGCCAGAAGTAACAGTTGACAGACTGACATTGAGGCAGGAGACAGAAAAACCATAAAAGGCAGACTCGAAAAGCAGAGCACTCTGGGACCATTTATTGTAGAGGCAAACGACCCTCTACACCATAGCAGGCCTGGAGGCTATCATTTAGTAGCATAATTGTTGTTCATAATCATGCCCCTGAGTCACTAAGGAAAGGTGAAATTACATTCAGTAGCCTCCGTTTAAGGTGGCAGATTTCCATTCCAAGTGATTAAAATAAAATAAAATCAAGCAGTTGGCATTTAAAGGGGGCAAGCTTCAATTATGTGGAAAACTTGCTTATGCAAATTCACCTCATCCCCTGTTGATTCAGCATCAGGGAGGTATGGCAGCATTGCTATATGAAAGAGTACATGCATCACTGAGTGTTGTTTTTTTTTGGGGGGGGGGGAAGATTCTTTTGGGTTGGGAAAAAATGCAGAGGAAGAAATTCTTTATCTGGGCTTTGAAGAATTCAGTTCAGCCAAATGGAAAATAAAGGGCATTCAGAACATTGTTGTTGTTATTGTTCAGTCTAACTTTTCACAATCCCTATTTGAGGTTTTCTTGGCAAAGGTACTGGAATAGTTAGTCATTTCTTTCTCTAGCTCTTTTTATAGATGAGGAAACTGAGGCAATCAGGGTTAAGTGACTTGCCCAGCTGGTTAAGTATCTGAGATCAGATTTTAACTCTTTTTTACCACAGGCCTGGCTCTTTATCCATGGAGCCATCTAAGTGCTTCCAAACTTAACTCCTGCTATTGGTTTACTAAATGTTTGGTGACTGACTGATCCAGCTTAGACCCTGGAGGGCTTTGAGAACTGTTTGAGACTGTGGGATTTTTCATGATTTTCTTATTGATTTTATGCCTTGCCTGTACCTTATATTTCATTTTAATTCACACTGTTTGTTATTCACTTCAACAAATATTTATTAAGCATTTAATATGTCGTAGGTACTTGGGATTTAAGGACAGAAGCAAAATAGCTTCAGCCCTCAAGGAGATTATATTCTGCTCCTGGTGGCATTTGGGAACAAAACATGTGCATTAAATTGCATTTTAAAAAAAATACTCAGTAATCCCCAGAGGAAGATGGGTGTAAAGGGAATAAGAAACAACCTCATGTATAAGTTGAATCTTGAGCTGTGTCTTAAAGGAAGTTTTGGATTCTGGGAAGCAGAGATTGAGGATAGATATTCCACAGACACACAGTAAAAGCAGAGGGTATTGGGAAACAGCTGGGAGGCCAGTTTGACTGGAATGGAGAATGAATTAAAAGAAATAGTAAGAAACGAAATGGAAGATCTAACAACAGCTAGCATTTAGATAGTGCTTTAAATTTGGGGGAAAAGCAAATACTTTATGAGCATTTTTTCATTTGATCCTCACAACAACCCTGGAGATAGATGCTATTGTTATTCTCATTTTATAGCTAAGGAAACTGAGTCAGACAGGGATCACACAGCTGGTAAGTGTCCGAGACCAAGTTTGAACTCGGATTTTCCTTAACTTCGGATCCAGCATTCTATCCAGTGCACTAGCTAACTGCCCACTGATTCCTAACCCTAGGAGCCAGATTGTGAAAGTGCTGGATTGAAGAATTCTATACTTTATTCCAGAGGCAATAGAAAGCTATTGGAGATTTCTGAATGGGAGCCTGATGGAGAAGAGGGAATGAATTGGCCAAATGCACACTAGATAGATGGCATCTTAATTCTCATTTTGCAAACAAGGAAACTGAGACTGGAAGAGGGTAAATGACTTTAGCCTGAGTCACACAATCAGTAAGTGTCTGGGACCAGATTTGAACTGACATGTTTTTCCTCTAAATCCAATGCTCTCTCTATAACACTCTACTGAGCTTTTAGAGGTGATTTATTATCTAATTCTCCCCCTCTGTGGGTGGCCAGGCCCTAATGTTGACCACTCTATAGAGCTTGCTTCTCCTTGGGTTATTTCTCCTCCTTACTGCATATTTGTGTTTTGTTGAGTCTTGCTGCTTAGTTCATAAACACTCAAACCCGTGTTCTTTACTCAATCTCAGGGCAGCTTGGTCACTTGAGTTTAGCTAATTCTCAGTTGTTTGATGCCCTGTGGTAGCTGTGTCTCCCCGTGCCTCCTCAATTTCTGGGATTCTTAGTGGAAGTGGCACCTGACTCTATGTATGGCATTTGCCTGGCAAACAGCTGAGTTGGTTCCTCCGTGGGGGAGTATGGTGTTGGCTCAGAATCGATCCAAGAGAGCTCCACCCCACACCTCTTGTTTAGATGTTGTACTTGTCCCTGTTCTTGTGGCTAGTAAATAGGAGAGCTGAAACTTGAACCTGGGTCTTCTCATTCCGTTTTCTGCCTCTTGGATTGTGTGGAAGTTATTTTTCCCCTCAAGCAATCTTTGTTCTGGATCTTTATGTGATTCTTGCCACCTGTGTCTTTCCCTTCTGGATATTTTCACAACTGAAAGACACTCATATAACCCCCAAGTAACCCTGATGAAGAATTTTTCTTTTGGGGCCTTTGGATTAGAGGGCAAAGTTGTCAGGGAGGGGTGATGTTCCCTCTCATGTGTTTTTAAAATGTTGAATAGCTGAACTTTAGACTGAGCTTCTTAAAGTAGGGATTGTCTTTTATCTTTCTTTATATCCTAATTTAGACTAGTGCCTGGCATATAGTAGGTTCCTTAATCCTAAGTTTCCTAGTGCCTCCCTGGGTCTGTTTCCCTGAGTGTTCTTGCTCCCCCCTCCACTTTCTTTCTTCCTCTCTCCTTCTTTTCCCTCCTTCCTTCTTTTCCCCCTCCCCTTCTCTCTTTCTTCCCCTCCTCCCTTTCTCTCCTTCTTCCTCTCCCTTTTTCCCTTCCTCCCTCCTTCCCCATCTTGTTTTTTTCTCCCTCCCTTCCCATCTCCTCTTTTTCTCTTTCTCTTTGTCTGTCTATCTTTCCTTGCTTTCTGCCAGACCAGGTGCTTCACTTAAATAGTGTTCTTTTTCCCTAGTGGACCTGACAAAGAAAAACCCTTGTTTAATATGCGGCCTGTCAGGTGTGGTGCACATGATTTTAAATGGACTTTGCATGCATTTTGGGGAACCTTGACTTAGAGGGAAGGATGAAATAAAAGTAAAGGAGAAAAATAGGAACGTTACTTTCCAGGAGGTTCTCTTTTTCTCCTCCTTCCACCCCTCCATACCCCATGCCCCTCCCTGTGCCTTGCTTACTAATATGAAATCAGATAGCTAATACCTTTGTCATTAATCAGTATATTAAGATCTATTATGTGCCAAGTAGTAGGAATATATATATATATATATATATATATATATGTATATATATATATATATATATATATATATATATAAACCCAACAGTAAAAGCATACTCCTTATCTTCAAGAAGCTCATTAAAAAATGGGAGAGATACACTGTTAGATGGCCCTAGAGATAGGAGGACCTGAGTTCAAATCCAGATTTAGACATGTGGCAAGTCATTTACCCCCAGTTGCCTCCTCCCAGAATAGGAGAGAAAACATCAATAACATTTATAACTACAGAGATTTTATTTTTTTAATTTTCCATTTTGTTTTTTTAGATAAACATGTACATTCATTTTTTAATATATTTCCTTATGAGTCATGTTGGGAGAGAAAAATAAGAATGAAAAGGGAAAACCATGAGAAAGGAAAAAAAAAGAAGAAAAAAAGGTAAAAATTGTGTGCTTTGATCTGCATTCAGTCCCTACAGTTTTTTTCTCTGAGTGCAGATGGCATTTTCCATCCAAAGCTTATTGGAATTGCCTTGGATTACTGAATTGCTGAGAAGAGTTGTCTAAGTTGATCACAATATTGCTATTACTGTGTACAATGTTTTTCTGGTTCTGCTCCCTTCACTCAGCATCAGTTCTTGTAAGTCTTTCCAGGCATTTCTTATAGAACAATAATTCCATTACTTTCATATACCATAACTTATACAGCCATAGAAAGGAAGCTCAGAGATATTTCTCTGCCTTCATAAGTTCATACTTTGACCTTGTCTGGAGAAATCAAATCATATTTGTAACTAGAGTCCTAAAAACAAAGGCACATGGGAGACCATCATCGACCTAGATAGGGATCTCTATCTCTCACTGAAGCACAGTTCCAGTACTACCTTTTATATTTCAAGGTTTACCCAATTTTGAATGCCCTTCCCTCCCCAGTTATTTTTATTTACTTTATCTTATATATTTATCCTTAATTTTCTGCTCCTTCTTGTTTCTTCTTGTTTCCCAGTTTCCCAGAATGAATCTCCTTCTGGACAGGAACTTGTTTGTCTTTGTCTGTGTGGTAGAACCTCTAGCACTGCCTTCCACAAGTAGGTGCTTGATAAATGCTATTGAATGCCCGAGGCACCTAGATAGTAAAATTTACATTCTATCAGAGGGTTCTGATATTTGTGCAAATAAGTAAACTTCTGGGGATAGGGGAAAAACACATTACTCTGTAATTACTTCTTAATGCCTCAGTGGCCTCTCCTGTAAAATGAGTGTTGGATTAGTTGATTTCTGAGGGATCTTTCAGCTCTAGCATTCTGTGCTTCTATAGCAAGG
Source organism: Sminthopsis crassicaudata (assembly GCF_048593235.1). NCBI lineage: Eukaryota > Metazoa > Chordata > Mammalia > Dasyuromorphia > Dasyuridae > Sminthopsis > Sminthopsis crassicaudata. Next base: position 364,222,186 of record NC_133620.1, read on the forward strand.
GAGTCTTACCTTGGCTTTGCCAATAGCCTTGTGACCATTGATATCTCAGGGTCTGTGAGCCTCAGTCTTTTCCTTTGGAAAAAATAAAAAATAAAAGGAATTATTAGAGTAAATGATCTCTCAGGTCCTTTTCAGCCCTAACTTTCTGTGATTATATGGTTTGCTTTTCTTTAAGATATGTTTCCAAGAGGTCTGCAGCTCTGTAAACTTTTAGTGGTTTTATGAGCCATCCTATATTTTCCTCTAACCAAGGCCTCAGTGAGACTCCCCCCAAACCTTTTCATCAGACCCACTTCTGCTCTGGTATGGTGATTGTTTAGACATAGGACCGGTGGAATTAGTAGATCAAGTGTTTGGAAAATAGCATCTGTTTTCCCAGGGGGCATTTTGGTGGGTAGGACTGAGTGGTAGGCTTCTGCTCACCATTCAGTACTGATTCCAGGGGACTTTTGGGGGAGGGGGACAGGACTGAACGGTGGAGTCTCACTTGTTATTCAACTGGATTCGTTTTGGTAAACATTAATAGAACTGTGACCTTGTGTTCAGCTGTGGGCCAAGTACATTGAGGCTAACAGGAAGATCTAATTCACAGTTCCTGTCTTCATGAGTTCCTAGCTAAAGAGGGAGATAAAATATCCACATGTGAAATCATTTAAAAAGCAGCAATAGTGGGGAGATGAAAAAAGTGCTCTTAGCCCTAACCCTTTGAACCTTCTCCCTTCCAAGTTCACCATCAATGACCGATGTAGATGGCAGTTCCTTGCTGGCACCAGCTTAGGCTGAAAAATTGAGTGACAAGGGACAGCGTGGGGTAGTGTAGAACAGTATCCTAGCCTGAATTTTACCACTATATATTTTTTTGATCTTATACAACTTCACACATCTTCTCTGAACCACAGTTCTCTAGTATATAAAAGGCCTCGCCTGTATCATGAGGTTGCTGCAAGGATAGATGAGTGAATGAATAAATGAAAAAACAAATATTTACTAAGTACCAAATACCATGCTAAGTCTCCAAGGCAGAAATAGAAAGTGAGACGCTGCTTTCAAGGGGCTCACATTCGAAAATAGTGAGACAATATTATCTAGGAAGTTTCAACTGAAAGTTCAAATCAGATAGAAAGGCTCAATGATCCATAGGGAGCCTTGGCAAAGCAAATGGTAATAAATAATCTTTAGAACTAGAAAGTCTATGTGTCATCTAGTACAAAGCTTCTTAAATTGTGGATTATAACTCTATATGGGGTCTTGTAACTGAATGTGGGGTCATGAAATTATGATTTATTATTAATAATGTTTGATTTGTAGACCTATTTTATATATTTATATATCTGAGGTTACACAAAAATTTCTTGGGTGATGGAAAAAGTTTTATGAAGCCCTAATCTAGTAAAAAAAACATCATTATTATTTTTTGGGGGGGGTTTCTACCATTTTTAAAATATATATATATATAGTTTTTTATTGACAAAACATATTCATGGGTAATTTTTCAACATTGACTCTTGCAAAAACTTCTGTTCCAACTTTTCCCCTCCTTCCCTCTACCCCCTCCCCCAAATAGTTGGTAATCCCATACATGTTAAATAAAAACATCATTATTTCACAAATAAATAAATAAGTCCAGAGGGAGCTGGTAAATAGCTAAACCAGGATATGGCCCCCAAGATTCATATCAGCCCAAGCTGGACTTAGGAGCCAAAAGCCAGCAAACTGCCACTAATTCCACATTAGCTCCAAGGAAGCCACAACAGCTTCTGGGGAGTTATGATCTGGGCTTTCTGTTGGCCTGCCATATTCATCTAGCATTCTTTCAACATGTGTCACTCATATTCATTCACCCATTCACCATTCACCCATTCAGGTTCAGGGGTTGGTGGCTGGTATTTTGTGGCCTAGCCAGCCAGTGTATGGAATGTGCTTGTGTACGAGGTCATGTGTGTGGGAAGGTGAGTTTGAGGAAGAGGAAGAAGAGGTAACTGTCCTTGATGGCCCCAATGCTTTTTCACTGGTGGTGGATATTAATATTAACAGAACTTCTCCTTCTGATCATATCTCTCTTCTCAGACTTCCTCTTTCCCAACTCTCCTACAGAAGTAAGTCTAACTCTTTGCCTATTTGAGTTAGTCTTTTTAAAACACTGTCTCCTTCCATTATGATGAATGGGCCTAAGTATGGGTGCCTTTAAGCAAATCATTTGAATGAATGGATAAAGAAAGCATTTATTAAATGCTTTCTATGTGTGATTTTCAGTAGGAGCATTTACACCTCTGTTCACTCATTTCAGTTGTGTACAACTTTCCATGACCCTGTTTGGAATTTCCTGAGCAAAGATACTGAAGTAGTTTGCCATTTCCTTTTCTAGCTCAACTGTCAGATGAGAAAACTGAAATAAATAAGATTAAGTGATTTGCCCAGGGTCACACAGTTAGTAGGTGTCTGAGGCTGGATTGGAACTCAGGAATGTTTCCCACCTTATTTTCCCTCAGCACCAGAGGCCAGTGCTATTTGATCTTGTTCATCCCCACTTAGACTGTAAGCACCTCAGGAGCATGGGCCACCACACTTGGCAGAGTGCTCTCTCTTCTAGTAGTAGTGCTCATTAAAATCCTGCCAAAGGCTTAGAACTTAGAACTTCAAAAAGCTTAGTTTTAGGATCAAATTAAAAACTTTTATTTGGCATTCAAAGCCCTGGCTACAGCTTACCTTTCTAGGCTTATTATACTCCATATAGTCTATGTTCTGGCTAAACTTATTTTTTTCCAATAGTCCTTTATTTTTTCAATTACATGTAAAGATAGTTTTCAACATTCATTTTTGTAAGACTTTGAGTTCCAATTTTTTCCCTCCCTTTCTTACCTTCTCCAAGCATTCTAATATATGTTTTACATGTACAGTCATTTTTAACAATTTCCATACTAACCATGTTGGAAAAGAAAAAATCAGAACAAAAGGGAAAAATCACAAGAAATAAAACAAAACAAAAAGGTGAAAATAGTATGCTTTGATTCACATTTAGTCTCTATATTTCTCTTTCTGGATGTGGATGGCATTTTCCATCCTAAGTCTTATATCCAATTGGCTTATATCACCAAAAGTCAAGTTCATTACAGCTGATCATCACATAATCTTGCTGTTACTGTATACGATGTTCTCTTGGTTGTCACTTCACTCAGCATACATTCATGAAGGTCTTTCCAAGCTTTTCTGGAATCAGCCTGCTCATCATCTCTCATAAAACAATAATATTCCATTAGATTCATATACCTAATTTATTTAACTATTCCCCAGTTGACGAGCATCCACTCAATTTCCAATTCCTTGCTATCATCAGAAACATCATCTTCAAACATTTTTGCACATGTATGTTCTTTTCCCCCTGTAATGATTTCTTTGGTATACAAACCTAGTAGTAGTATTGTTGGGTCAAAGAGTATGCACAGTTTGATAGTCCTTTGGGCATAGTTCCAAATCACTCTCCAGAATGGCTGGATCAATCCACAACTACACTAGTTTTCTTGGTTTTCATTTCCCATCTCCATGCCTTTGTATAGATTGTTCCCTGTGCCTGACATGCCATCCCTCCTCACTGCCCCCTTTTAGAAATCTCTTATTTCCTTAGCTCAATTCATCTTACATGAGGCCTTTCCAGATTTTCCCAACTGCTGAAGCCTCTCCTTATCTTCTACCAAAGTATATTTCCTTTGTATACATTATGTATATACTTTGGTCACCAGTCCATCCATAAGCATTTATTAGTAATTTGCTATGTGCCAATTACTATCTCCAAGGTGACACTTATAGATGTAGATTTTACTTTTGAATGTCTTCAATAAAATATAAGATCCTTGTGGACAAGGGACTAGTTCATTTTTGTTGTTAAATCCTCAGTACCTATATCAAGTCTGACATATTCTAAATGCTTAATGGCTAATAATAATTACATGCATCTATAAAGTTGCTAAACTGTTTTTTTTTTTCACTTTCACTTATTTGATCCTTACAATAGCTCTGGGGAAGTAGGTGCTATTAATGTTTTCATTTGAAAGTTGAGGGCACTAAAGAGTTATCAAACTGTGCATACCCTTTGATCCAGCAGTGCTACTACTGGGCTTATATCCCAAAGAAATACTAAAGAGCGGAAAGGGACCTGTATGTGCCAAAATGTTTGTGGCAGCTCTTTTTGTAGTAGCTAGAAACTGGAAGATGAATGGATGTCCATCAGTTGGAGAATGGTTGGGTAAATTATGGTATATGAAGGTTATGGAATATTATTGCTCTGTAAGAAATGAGCAGCAGGATGAATACAGAGAGGCTTGGAGAGACTTACATGAACTGATGCTGAGTGAAATGAGCAGAACCAGAAGATCACTCACTATACACTTCAACAACAATACTGTATGAGGATGTATTCTGATGGAAGTGGAAATCTTCAACATAAAGAAGATCCAACTCACTTCCAGTTGATCAATGATGGACAGAAACAACTACACCCAGAGAAGGAACACTGGGAAGCGAATGTAAATTGTTAGCACTACTGTCTATCTACCCAGGTTACATGTACCTTCGGAATCTAATACTTAATGTGCAACAAGAAAATGGTATTTACACACATATATTGTATCTAGGTTATATTGTAACACATGTAAAATGTATGGGATTACCTGCCATCGGGGGGAGGGAGTGGAGGGAGGGGGGAATAATTTGGAAAAATGAATACAAGGGATAATGTTATAAAAAATTATTCATGCTTATATACTGTCAAAAAATTTTATAATTATTAAAAAAAAAAAGTTGAGGGCACTGAGTCAGACTGAAATGGTCCCACAGAAAGGACCTGAGGCTAGATTTGAAAACAGGACTTTCTATTTCCAGGTCCAATACTCCATTTTCTGAACCACCTAGTTACCTGATTGATGGTCCAAGATGCCACAGAGAACAAACCCAGTCCTCTTACTTTGAATTCAGTACTCTGAAAAGTTTTGCCTGTCATTGGAAGAACTGCACGGGCCTAGTATTGTCTGTCTGTGCTGTATCATTAGTAGAGGCCAGAGGGCATCTGGGATGCTTTATGAGTCCATCCATTTGCCTCCCACACCTAGCCTCGGAACACTCCAGACCAGCACGACTCCCCGTCCCCATCTCTTAGAACATGAACCTTTTAGCACTAAGCTTCATATTTTCTCCCCTCAGCGTTTCCAGCCTTTAATTGTAACTATTAATCAAGCCGAGTTGTGTCCCACTTCATAACTCTTCCATTAAATATTAAGATTTAAAAAATAAAAATTGGCCTTTCTTAATTGAATTATGGAATTACCAAGCACTTAATGTGGCCCGAGTGAGATGAGATCTTTATATGCACGCACACTCTCGTATAAATATGTGTGCTCTGGCTGCTGGGATGGGGTTTATGAATGTTTTGATGAAGCAGTCACGGCTGTTCTCACCATTTATGATAGAAGCGGTTTTTTTTCTAGTTTTCTCCTTGTTAAGTTTGGGTTTTTTTCCAAGAAAATCACCCTCAATCCCTGGAGAAGAGGAGTTAGGTTTCTAAGACCAAACTCAGTCCCCAAGTCTCTTAGTTTTCTTCTGATTTTAAAATCCCAGTTCCAGATCTAGAAAAAGATTTCACAAGCCATGGAATTCTACCCACTTCATTTTCCAGAAGAGGTAACTGTGTGCCCAACTGTAAGGTCGGACACTGGACCTTTGACTCCAAAGCTGACGCTTTTTTTCACAGTACTGTGACGTCTTCTTGTAGGAGACAGATACATTTTTGTGACTAGGTGAAAGAGGCCATTCTTTGCCTCAGTTGTTATGTAGACTTGAGAACTGAATGGGTATGCCCTCAGTCAAACTGAGACCTGTTGAAGAATTTAGCTTAAAAAGGCCAAGGTTTCCCATTGCATCCAGGACCATCTCCAGTTGTCCTGATCTATATCTACACCCAGATGTCTCTGGAGGAGAAAGTAAGGCAGGTGACCTCACACAGCCCTCCTGCACTCAAGCCCAATTCACTTACAAGTTAAGCCATCAGCTCCCTGATATCATGGTTTTCTTTGAGAATAAAGGACAAACAACAATGGATGGAGTGCTGGACTCAGAATCAGATCGATGCGAGTTCACATCCTGTCACAGAAATTTACAGGCTGTGTCTGGACAAGTAACTTAACCTCTCTGAGCTTCAGTTTCTTCTGTAAAATGGGGATCATCATAGAAACTCTCTCTCTCAAGAGTTGTTGTGAAGATTAAATGAAGCAAAGTGCAGTGTAAATATTAGCTGTCATGCCTGTTTCATCAGAGAAGTTTATAAATCTTAAGATCTGTGCAATTGATTTTTATGTCATATTATGTATAATGCAAATATATAATATATAATCCAAATACATTATTTGTATTATGCATAATCCAAATATATAATACATACTATATATAATCCAGATACGTGTATTCTAGACAACCCAAATACATTATCTATATAATAATCCAAATATATTATCTATATAATATATATTATATAATCCAAATATATAATATATGCTGATATATAATATATAGACTATAGATATATTATATTCTAGATATATAATATATATTATAGGTAATCCAAATACATAACATATATATTATGTATAATCCAAAGTATTAAGCATTAAATAAAGTAGTTGAAGAGACAACTTGGTGGTAGTAGAAGGATCCCTAAGTCGGGCCTCAGAAAACCTAGGTGAGGAGTATACTGAGTCTACCAGTCATTCATTACCTGGAGAATCTTGGTTCAAGTTACTTTACCTTATCAGCCCTCAATTTTCTTATATGCAAGTCAGAGATCCTGTTTCTAGGAGCTAAATGATGATTTCCAGTGGTCCTCCCAAGTCCAAATCCTATGGTGCTCCATAGCCTATCATCTTTGTTCTTTCCATGAAGATGGACTGCTTAGGTCAGTCACACCCAATGGAAGCTTCTCTCCCCTAATCTATGGAATGAGCCAAATCAAATTGTTCATTTCTGAGGGCGACAGTGCCCTGCTGGAGTAGGGACTGCATTCAGTGCTACCCCCTCTTTCCTGACTCTTCCCCTTTCATATCATTTCCTTCTCCTCCCTTCATCATAGCAGCAGCAACATGAGTATTGTAGTGGCTAGTTAACATAAGAGTCTGGAAATTAGGAAGGTAATAAACAAATCATTGATTCATAGGATTTTAGAGCCAAAAGGCCATTTGGCCAGCATGTTACAGTAGTAAAAAAAATGCCAGCTTTGATATTTCCATCCTGTGAATCTTGGTACTCATTTCTTTGGGCCTTGTATTTTAAATGAAGGCAGGAGTAGGTAGGGTGCCTAGTCTGGCATCCAGAGGACATGAGTTCAAATCCAGTCTTGGACACCTACTATCTATGTGTCCTAAGAAATGTCACTTAACCCTATTTGCCTCAGTTTCCTCATCTGCAAGATGAATTGAAGAAAATGACAAACCATTACAGTATATTTGCCAAGAAAACCCCAAATGGGATTAGAGAGAATTGGACATGACGGAAACAACTCAACATGTTAAATGAGTTCAGAGGTCCCTTCCTGCCCAACCTCTGGGACTCTGTGATCTAGTGTAGCCCAGGAGAAAATTAGTGTTATTAATTAGGAAGACATGAGTTAAATAAAGCACATTTTAGACAAGGCCGTCCCCTTCCATTGCCCCTCTCCCCTCTGCCAGATTCTCCCTTCCCAGAAGGTTATTTGACATTGAATTCAAAAGCAGCAGAATCATCTCCCAGTCTAGAGCTAAGTGGGTCCTTTTCAGCTGGTGACCACCAGGATGAGCTAAGGGAGATATTTGGCAGCTGGGACTTCCAGATGCCATGAGTAGAAAGGTTTCTTCCTGTTCAGGATGGGATGGAGAAAAGGATGCTCAAGTCTGGTCTTTTTGTCTGCATGTCCTGCTAGATGAGGAGGTGATTTGCATGCCTCGAGGCCTTTGTTGCTGCTAGACAGGGTTGGGTCAGGTCACAACACTGGAATACATCCTGTCAGAAATTCAAGATTCCTAAACTAGCTTGTAGAATTCTGATGAACCTTCTCAAGTGTGACTTACCTTTTCCACTGACCATTTCATCAGTAATCTTCACTGGCAGAGGTTGAATTTCTGGGATGGTGAAAAAAACCAACCTCTCCATGTTTTCATTTATTTATTCATTTAACAAGCATTTGGAGAGTCCCACAAGGGAATATGGTGTCCTGGCTAGAGAGCTGGCCTCGGTTTCAGAGAGAACCCTGGGTTTTGCCTCTGACCCATATCAGTTCTGTGAATCTTTCACTACCCCAGTAAACTCTAAAATGATCAATAGCTAGTACATTTAATAGTACATTTAAAGATATGCTCTTGTAAGAGTTTCTTTATTGGTAGCTATAGTGAAATCACAAACCAAGAAAGAAAGACAGGAATGAAGGAAGGATGGGAGGGAGGAAAGAAGAAAGAGAAAGAAAAATAGGAAGATAGACAGGAAGGAAGGAAGAAAAAGATAGGAAAAAAGGAAAGAAAGACAGGGAGTTAGATAAGAAGACACAAATGAAAAGGAGGGACAGAGAGAGAATGAATGTCTAAGGGCATTATACTAGGTACTTGAGAAATATCTATGTGTATTGCTATTGTTTTGGTGAGGGCTGGGGAAAGGAAGAGTCAATCCACATTTATTAGATGGCTTGTATTCTAGGTGAGGCAGTTAGGAAACTCAGTGGATAGAGTGTTGGGCTTGGAGTCCGGAAGTTCAAATCCAGCCTCAGAAAATTCTTAGCTGTATGATCTTGGGTAAGTCACTTAATTTCTGTTTGCCACTGGAGAAGGAAGTGGCAAACCACTCCAGTATTTTTGCTAAAAACAAAACTCCATGAAACTCCATGGATAGAGGTCCACAGAGGTCATGAAGACATGTATTGGACTAGAAGAATAAAAAAAAAAAAACAACAACAACAAAAAAAAGTGTTCTAGGCACCATAATAAGTGCTGGTAATACAAAAAGAGGCAAAAGACATTTCTTACCTTCAAGGAATTTATAGTCTAATGGGGGAAACTACTTGCAAACAAATATATTCAAAGCAAGCTAAATGCAAACTAAATTGGAAATAATTAATCCAGGGAAGGCTATGGAATTAAGAGGGGTTGAAGAAGGTGAGATTTTAGTTAGGACTTAAAGGAAGACAGTATTTGTAGTATTATTTTAATAAGGAGACTGAATTCTGGAGTATAATTGAATGATTTGGACAGTCACACAGGCAATCATTATATGAGGTAGGATTTGAACCCTGTTTCACGAACTACAAAGCCCATGAGTGCTGGTTTCCCTGGATTTCAGAGATGTAGAGAGCTCTTATTCTGGGAGCTCCCTGCTCTGAAAAAAAACAAATCTTTCTTTTATTTTTTTTTCTTATTTCATAGCTACTTTCATGCATGTCTTCCCGCTCTTTAACCTAAATCTCTCTAGCTTCAGGCTCAGCTCAGTTTCTAAGTATATCCCCTTTTCCTCTGTGTAGGCAAAGTGTATCTGGTCTCTATCAGCCACCTTAAACTGGACTGGTTCAGGGTAGATTGCTAGGGATTTCTGTTGAGGAACAGGCAGCCCCCAGCTGCTCTGAGTGATGGATAGGCTTAGGAAGAAGTGGGCAGGTTGGCTCTTCCCCCTGCCCTCACTGGGCCACCTGTTCTGTAACGGCTGTGGGTGTCAAGTGCCAACTTCCACTGTGGATTCACCAACGGCCCTATTTCTCAGAAAAAGCTGATATTTTTGTGATAAATCCTAAGTGACAAGGGCTGCAAATTTGTACCTGTCTTGTGGGCCTTTTGGCACTCCCTCCCATCCCCTCCTTCCTGAGGCTTGTGGGTTTAGAGCTGGCAACAGGGTTTCTGTTCCTCAGATGCAGCAAAAACCAGACTTTTCTAGTGACTGAGTTAATCACTTAGATGCAGAGTGCTGATAAGCTGAATCAATTTAATTTCTGTTGCTCTGTAACTAGGGGGAGGGGGAAGAAGGAAGGTCACAGCGATTTCAAAAGCTACAGCTCATCAGAAACCCAGAAATCCACCCATTACTCCTCAAGAAATTCCCAACAGACACAGACACCCAGACACTCGTACCTCTCTTAAACCTCAGCATTCTGGGGGAAAAAAGAGTTACCATGTGGGGGAGAATGGGATGGGGGAGAAGTGTTGCTGTTTGAAGGGGGATGCCATATTGGAAGATCAAAAAAGATTCAGCATGATCCTTCAGATACATTTTCTGATGGTTATTTCCAGGATTTCTTGAGGTGGGTGGGTATGTTTAGTTTGTGCCTGTTTACCCAGATGTGCCATATCCCATTTTTCCGGGGAGGGGAGGCAGCAGAAGAACACCTTCAAGACTCCAACTCCTTGCCCTGTTTATTTCTGGTCCATCTTTTCCAACAAACCAAGAGTCTGAGGTTGAATGATACAAGCCATTGGTCAAACAACAATTTTTTTTTTTAATCTTGTTTTGTGTGCTAGCACCTACGGTGTGCAGAATACTTTCCTAGGGAGAGTTATGTGTAAGGAAGTTAGTGACCAGGTTATCATTGTAGAAACCTTGGGCAATGGTTAAGAGCTAAGGAAAGTTCCAGCTCCCCTAAATATAGGCATTAAAATATTGACAAAAAGTGAAGGACCTTGAATAGTCAAGTTGAGATTCAGCAGCTTCATCTGAATTGGATGCTAGGAAAACTGTGTCCAGCTTATCCACTTTCCTGCTCCCCAACCTCCCTCCTGGGAGTGCTTCAGCTGTATCTGCTTCTACAAGTAATATAATACCCCCAAGATACTAGAAGCCTGCAGGAGCTCTCACTACAAAGAAGAAAGGTGGAAAAGGATACTAGTGATTTGCATATTCATATAACAGTCAATTTTTTTTAGGCATCAGGAACATAATAAAGGTCAACCAGAGGGGGAAAAAAAGATAACTAGATGTCACAGTGGATAGAGTACTAGCTCTGGAGTCAGGAGGACCTGAGTTCAAAATTAACCTCAAATATTTTATACTTACTAAATGTGTGATCTTGGGCAAGATATTTGAATCCTCCCCTTCTTTTCTCCAAAATATTTAATTATGAGAAAGAAAGAAAAGAAAGAAAGAAAAGGAAAGAAGGAAGGAAGGAAGAAAGAGAGAGAAAGAAAGAGAAAGAAAGAAAGAAAGAAAGAAAGAAAGAAAGAAAGAAAGAAAGAGAGAGAGAGAGAGAGAGAAAGAAAGAAAGAAAGAAAGAAAGAGAGAGAGAGAGAGAGAGAGAGAGAGAGAGAGAAGAAAGAAAGAAAGAAAGAAAGAAAGAAAGAAAGAAAGAAAGAAAGAAAGAAAGAAAGAGAGAAAGAAAGAAAGAAAGAGAGAAAGAAAGAAAGATAGATAGTTTTGGAGGAAAGGAATTCCATGAACTGATCTATACCAGAGGAAGATATAGAGGATGGGTTGCAATGGGGAGAGAACAGGAAGAGTGGGCAGTGGGACTAACTAAGCAGCTATCGTTATTATCGAGGATCTGAATTAGGGATGTATCAGTTAAAACTGAAAGGAAGGGAAATGTACCAGTGATATTACGGCAGAAAAATCAGTAGGACTTGAAAACTAGCTGGAGATGAGAGATCAGGATATTGGAAAAATTTAAGCCAGTTCCAAAGTTCCTCACATTAGTTACTAATAGTAGAAGTAGTAATGAAGTAATGAAATCAGAAGGTGAAACAGTATAGGGCTTGTTGAGGGCATATTATTTGCATTTACATGAACCACCCCCCTTTCTTGTGATATAGGGTCTCCTCATACCCATATGTCAGAATCTTAATCTCCCTTTAGTGCTAGGTCAAGGTACCAACATTTTCCTTAAAGTCTTCCCTAATCTCTCGGAGTGTTATTACTCTTCCCTTTCTTAAATGACTTTTTACTTATCTCTCAGTGTGCATGTGGTGGTCCTTTCTTCCTACCACCCAAATAAAATTGTAAATTCCTTGAAGATAGAGACTGCCTTTCTGTCTTAACATTGAGTTTTATTATCTGGCTTGTACTATTCCCCTAAAAATTATTGGATTGAATTTTAGGTGCTAGTTGAAGATCTAGGAAACTCCACCATGTTAAAGATGAACTTTTATCTCATATCTCCATCTGACTCTTGTACATCTCTACCTTGAGGGTATCCACCTAGAGCAAAGTTCTTTTTCTTTTTTTTTTAATTTTTAAATTGAATTTTATTTTAAAATTAACTAGAATCTATTTTCTCTCTTATCCATTCTCCCTTTCCTCAACATGCTCAATTAACATAGACAATAATTTAACAATTATGTAAGGGGAAGTAAAACAGTTCCACATTGACCATTTGCAAATATTAGAACAAAGTTCTTAATTGTTCTTTTTTGTGAATCATGGACCCCTTTGACACGAGTCTGGTGATGTCTGTGGGCCCCTTCTCAGAATAACTTTTTTTAAGTGCATAAAATAAAACATAAAGTACTACTAGGCAAAAAATAAATTGAAATAGCCATTACCAAAATATTTTTAAGAACAAGTTCATGGACTCTAAGCTAAGAATTTCTGACCTAGGTAGGTATTTAGGGATATAAGTGTAGAGCTTAGGAAAGATTACAGCTTGGGATGCAGAATTGTGAGTCATCCGGGAAACCATGGAAATGAATAAGATTGCCAAGGGAGAGATTAGGGAGAGAGAAAGGAATAGGGCACAGGACTAAACCTTGATGATTACTAACATGAAGGAATCAGTAAGAAGAAATGGATACTGGCACCCTTGACCAAGATGGAGCAAATAGCTAAGAGGAGAGAACAGAGAATGATGCATGGAATTTGATCCAAGGTAGAGGAATATATCCAGAAAGGATATATGAGAGCTGGCTATGTATAGGAAATGGCAGACAATTTCAGAAACTGCAGAAAGGTTGGTTGAAAAAGCACAGTGGTGTAATCTTTGGTAGTCTTTGGTGACATTTTATGCAAGCAGTTTCTGTAGAGTGATGGGATCATATGCCATTCAAAGAATAGAAAAACAAGTTGGTAATGAGTAGAAAATATGGCATAGACTTTTAAAAAGAATTGTCAGTGAGAAGGACAAAAAAGATGGGGTGATATAGAAAAATGGCTCATGTCACTGTTCCCTTCTTGTCCATTTCTTTCAGCAACAAAGTGTTGGAACAATCCAACTTAAACAATCCAAAGGTTCTCACGTGATCACTAACAGTAGCTAGAAATCCAGTTCCTTTCAGACTCCTTTCAACCCCCAATTGTCTTTGACCTTTTCTCTCTAATGGTAATCTTCATTCCTAAGATTTCCATTGTCATCTCTATGAATATATTACTAAAGTTTATATTTGTAACCCTTATTTTTGTACAGTGTTCAGTTCTGTGTCTTCAAATACTAACTGAACATCTCCACTTCAATGCCCCACCAAGACTTCAAAATTTTATACTTGGAACTGAAGGCATCATCTTTTCCCTAAATCTCAACTCTCCTCTTAACCCCTCAGTTTTCCCATCCTACATCAGAGTCCAATTCAAATTAGAAGAGGCCCCTAAACAGTAAATAAGGATTGCTCTGAGCTCTACATTGACTTAGAAAACAACATTCTACTATTTTCTGTGTTGTATTATATTTTTATTTATTTTGTTAAATATTTCCCAGTTATGTTTTGCATCTGGTTCCTACCCAACTGGGAAATGTTGTAGCCCATTGGTGTAGCCCACTTCTGCCTCATGTGACCATATCTTGAAATTTCTGAGCAGTTCTTTGACACTTCTGTTTTCCAGTGTCCAAGTCTATTGAGTTTAGCTCATCCAATATGATTATATTTAATATTTAAGGACCTGATTTTATAGACAAGACTTTCACAGCCCCTTCATTTTACAAATGAGGAAGTAGATTCCCAGAAAGACTCATTAAATTACTTGTCCAGGGTCACATAGGTAGTAGTTAGTGAGCAACTGAAATAGGATTTCAACTCAGGTAGGTCTTTCTCATTTCAAGTCTGACATGGGTTACATTACATCATTGGCAGCTAGGTGACACAATGGAAAGGGCTTTGGACCTGGAGTTAGGAAAACCTGAGTTCAAATTTGACGCAGAGCAAGTCACTTAACCTGGTGTACCTCAGTCTCTTCAATTGTAAAATGGGGATAATACCAGTACCTATATTACGGATTATTAAGAGGATTATGTGAACTATTTGTAAAGCAGTTAGCCCAAGTCAGAACCTGGCTTGTTCTGTGCTTAATGCATGCATTTTCCCTTCCCTTCCCCTCCATTCTCCGCCCCCTCCAAAAAATATGGTCCTCTTTTATGTCTCTTATCTCCATCTCTTTCTTTATTGTGCACTGTCACCTCTGTAGTTTGGTCCTCCTCACTGTTCTGTTAGACTGTTTTAATGGCCTCCTAACTGATCTCCCTGCCTCCAGGCACCCCCTTCTTCAATCCATCATTCTCAGCATCTAAGGTCATCTTTCTAATGCATATGTGTGACCACATCACTTTTCCTGCTCCAAACAAAGCATCAGTGGCTGCTCATTCCTTAGTGAATAAAATACAGACTTCTTGATTTGTCCTTCAAAGTTTTCGACAGTCTTTCTCTACCCTTTCCCTCCCTAGCTTTTTTCATAGAATTCCCATTTGTAGGCTTTCTATTCCAGTCAAATTGGATTACTACTTATTCCCCCAGCTCCTTTCTCAGTGGGGCTTCTGGTGGATGGGGAGAGATAATGGGGAGGCAGGAAAGGAAGATACAGGAGAAAGAATGCCTTCAAGGGCAAGACAGTAGAAACAAGAAAGAATGAGACCAGAATGAAAGGGACTTGTTTTTTGCAATGAATTTGGAATCCTCTTCTTCTAAGACAAGAGAGAAGGAGAAGGAAGAGGGAACACATAAAAATATAAGTTAAAAATCATAGAAGATCACAGATTTAGTTCTAGAAGGGACCTTAGAACTCATTTAATCCAGCTCTCTCATTTTACAGATGGGAAAACTGAAGCTGAGAGAGATTAAGTCTCTTGCCTAGGGTCACATTGGTAAGTTTCTAATGCAGGGTTCACCATTAAGTTTCCCTGACTCTAGTCCAGCACTCTGTCCCCTACCTCTGCTCTTAGATGTCTGCAGATGTGAAAGGTGGACTTAAAGGAGAGAGTTCTCAGTGAATGGCCTTGAACTTCCCAATGAAGACAAAGATTCTATCATCTGCTGTAAGTTTGAAGTGCACTTAGGGGCTTGAAAAGGAAAGGAAAATGTTTGAAATAGTCCCCATATATAATAAGAACAGGGAATCAAT
The DNA here is from genome assembly GCF_048593235.1 of Sminthopsis crassicaudata. NCBI lineage: Eukaryota > Metazoa > Chordata > Mammalia > Dasyuromorphia > Dasyuridae > Sminthopsis > Sminthopsis crassicaudata. Next base: position 364,237,486 of record NC_133620.1, read on the forward strand.
GTTCTGAATGGGCTGATTTCTAAGTATCAGTGAGTACCCAGCTGAGGTTATACACTTATCAATTTCTAATTGGTAAAATCATCATAGTTTTGAATTTTTTTCCAATCATGCTCTGCAGCTGGGGACCTGGTTACCCAGAATGGAGAATTAGCATGTCCAGAATGTCACAGTTCCAAAGGCATGATAGTTTCAAGAGTAGCAGTTGGAAAATTATTTTAAGTGGCTGACTATGGCTGGATATGGAAACAAGGACCACCTCAGCTAGGGAGATAGGGGGAAAGAATCCAATTATTATAGGAGTTCACAGTTAGGCCAGAAAGCAGGATTACTATAGAAGGGTAAGTAAAAGGATAAAAAACTATGGGTGGAGATTTTGGAAATGGGAGAAATCTTAAGAAGAAGTTTTATTCATTGTTTCCAAAGGCCAAAGTGGAATGGAAATGGAAGTTTTTAGCACTTGTGAAGTGAGGGTGAGAGAAGACACATTCACTTAAATATTAATAATGATCTTTCAGAGATGTTGTCATTTATGTGAATACCTTTGTTCACTGTGAATTGAACCATAGAAAGCTTTTGAGAATCACTGAGAGAAAAGTTCATCAGCTTGTTTCAGCCTTTCCAAATTCAGGTAGCTTGATCCTGAGACAAAGGACACAGCGCATCACTGGGTTCATACCTGCATCCTTTTTAGCTTGGTAGGAACTTCCAGTGCTTTTATAAACCTAGCTCACTGTAGCACTCTTAGGAAATTGGCAAAAGGTTTTCATTGAGGAATAATATTAACTCACTTCTGTATACCAAATTAAGACTGACACAGTGCTTTTGTTCAGTGGCCTGTGAGATAGGAGGATAGAACAAGTATTATTCCCATTGTATAGATGAAGAAGCCAAGGCTTAGAGATTGTAATATAATTTCTCAGTTAAAGCCCTTGTAAACATTTATAAATTCAGTCAACAAATAAGAGCTTACCAGACATTGTTGGTGATACAAAGAAAGACAAAGTTACAGTCTATAATCTCACTCACATGCAAATAACCATATTATCAATGTGTGTAAATGAAAGATAATCTAGGAAGGAGAATATTTAGTGCTCCTATAGGCAAGTCACTACAAATTGACAAGGCTCAGGTTCAAACCCCAATAGGAAATTAGATAACTCAGTGAATAGATCTTCAGACCTGGAGTCAGGAAAACCTGAGTTCAAATCAGATACTGAGTGGCTGGGCAAGTCAGCCCTGTTTGCCTCAGGTTCCTTATCTGTAAAATGAGCTTGAGAAGAAAATGACAATCAACTCCCAGTATCTCTGTGAAAAAACTTCAAATGAGATCATAAAGAGTTGGACATGACTGAAACAACTTAATAACAAAAATAAAACATTCAAATTTAGGTCTTTTGATAGCTAGCTCAGTGCTTTTTCTACTACCACTATGGTGTCTATTAGTGAGCATGGGATGAAGAAGCCTGTGTTCCAGCCATTCAGAAGTTGCAGAGACCTCAAAGTTAACTAACACCAGCGACAAGGAAAGAAATTGTATAAACAAATGGTGGATGTGGTTTTACTGTTTTAGGAAATGAGAGTCATTTATGTATAGCATGCAGATTTATGTATATTGCCCCACACTCATAAAATAGAACATCTTCATTCCAGAGTCTCTTGGGAAACCTCTTTGGGAGATCCTTGCGGATGCTGTCAAACAAGGATCCCCACAACCCCTGGGTGAGATGATTGGCCTGCCAGTGTAGCTCAGTTGGAAAACATATGGGACTGGATATGAGGCAACGTAGGTCCTGGTTTCTATTCTCTTACTAAACCAGCCACAGAACAACAAGCACAGCCTATTAACCTCCCTGTATAACAAAATGCTCTCTTTGGGTTCTGACCTTCATAGTTATGGCCAGAAGAGACCTTAAGGGTCATCACCTAACCTCCTTGTTTAATTAATAATGAGGAAACTGAGACCTAGAGAGTTTAAATGACCCCGTCGGGATCACACAGTTAATAGATTTCTGAAGCAGATTTTGAATGAAAATCTTCCTGATCTTGAGTCCAGGACTCTATACATCATGCCATGCCATCTCTCTGCAATTCTATCCCATGCAACCTTTCATGAATGTCTACTCCTCATCCCATCACTGATCTGATTATCCTTTACGTTCTGCATTTCTTGTTACCAGAATCCACATGGTCAGGTTGATGCTGTCTTGTGGCCAGAATATCTACTTTGGTGAAGGGGATAGTCCACAATATGGCTGGATCAAGCTAGCTGTTTGAGTGCCAAAGTGGGGCAAGGATTCTGTCTTTCCTTCAAGAGCTAGAGAAATCAAAGTTTCCCAGTGACATTGATGGAGGCATCTTCCACTCTCTAATGACACCTGTTCCATCCAGAAGCTACAGATGACTGCTTTTGACCTGGGTGGAAGGAAAGACACGACCTGGTGTCATTTGTGAAACAAGGTGGTTTTGTAAAGTAATAGCTATTTTAGCCACGGACTGGCTAGGTGACCATTTCCATTTACCTTCCTGCTTGCTGAAATATAATAAGCCACATTTAATTCCTTCTTAATAGCACTGTATTTGTCATCATTATGATGAGGAGACCCCTTTGGACTCTGTGTGCTTGGTCTAAAACTAACTTGAGTCTGCTGATTAGAAAGTGTTAAGGGGGGAGAAGGGGAAGGGAGAAGAGAGAAAAGGGGAAAGGGAAGAAGGAGGAAAGGGGAGTGGGAGAAAAAAGGAAAGAAAGAGAAAGAGAGAAAGAGGGAGGGAAGAGAAAGGAGAAGGGAGAGAGAAGATATGAGATGAGAGTTTACTTAGCTAGTTGTTTGGGTCAGCACAGGGTTCCCTGTCAAGCATCTGTCTATAAGAGGTTAAGAGAAGGCAGGCTTACAACATTGCTAAAGGCCAGAGAGCTTTGCTGAATAGCTGGTCATCTTAAAAATGAGCTGGGCTATTTATAATTTGGCAGGCTGCCACATTGTTTTAATGAATGGCAAACCGTGGCGGCTGACACACTTTGTCTACCGAATCCACGCCTATGTTTGGAAATGTTCTGCCTTGGGTCACATCAATAGTTATTTTCTTTGCTCATTGTTTTGGATATGTCAGTTTTTCAAGAAGCATTGTCCAGAAGAAAGAGGCCTGGTTCTGGAATCAGAGGACCTGGATTCAAATCTTGCTTCTGCTATCTTTTATATTACCATATATTTCTTTCATTAACCATTTGACTGCCTTTTTTTTGGATGTCTCCATCATTCCCCCAAGAAACTCATTGTCCTGCAATTTACATTAACTTTGATACTCACACCTCATCAGTACCTTCTTCAATTATAAGATCCTCAAGGGCAAAAATTATTTTTCTTTTTCATATTTTTATCTCCAGCATTTAGTATGGTGCTTAGCACACAGTAGGTGCTTAATAAATATTGATTGATTGACTTATAACTGGTATGACTTAGGGCAATCATTTAACCTCTTGGGGACAAGTTTCCTCATCCATAAAATGAAACTTTGATTTTATGGCCTTTAAGGACTCTTCCAGGTCTAGTTCTATAAGCCTTTATGAACCGGAGAGTTTGAAGTAAGGGGAAAGAAAGTCAGATTAATCTCAAACTTATAAGTGGGAGAGACTGGATGATCCCTAAGAGCACTGGCCAAAGTAGTGAGCAAAAGGAGTAGATTTGAGGAGAAAGCTTTGAGAAGCCTGCTTCTAGACCTTTTGAGTTCATGTATTGATGTAATGTAACTGTTTATAGAATATCAAGAAATGATGGAGATTTCTTGCAGACTGAAATCTAGTTCTAGAGTCTGAAAAATCCAGACCAAGACTAGAGGTAGAAGTTTGGGAATTATCTGTCTTATAGTATTGGTGGAACAAAACCATAGGACTCAGTAAAAATTGCTAAGGGAGAGAACAGAGATATAAGAGGCTAGATTTGATTCTAGCTAGAGAAGGGAAGTAGCTCAAGTACTTGGTCTTGAGGAGTACTCCCCTGAAGGAAGTTGGGAAAAAGAGCCAGTGAAAAAGGCAGAAGACAGAGATGGAAGAGTCACAGTGTCACTGAAGGCAAAGGGGGCTGGAATATCCAGGAACGGGGAGTCATCAACAATGGCAAATACTATTTAGCAGTGACATGCTTATTTTATTTCAAATTATCCTTTATGAAGAAAGTAGAAAAAGTTATCAGCCTCCCTGGTGTTGTGGCCTTCAAATTAGTGTGTGTATGTCGTACATGTAAATACCTTTTCATCTATATGATTATTTTTTCTTTTTGAAAAAAAACTAAAACATATATTAATCAATTGGGATCATAGTATCTCCAGATAAGACAAAAGACACTTCAGAAATAAAAAGCTTGGATTTGAATGATCTGAACAGGGTTTTTTCCCTCCTTAGAAAGTCTTCCATATTTAAAGCAGAGTTCTTAGATATATTTTTAAAATGCTTTCTTATTCAATGTATTCAGTTTTCTAGTATACTCTAACCTTTCTTGCTTTCAAGCATGAATAACTTGAGCTCCCTCAAGGGGAAATTTTTGTTGAGGTTCAGAACCAAGGGAGGTTGACTTCCTGTGAGACATAAAGACACACAGAGACAGAAGAGAAGGGGAAAGAAAAATACAAACATTTTTTATCATAAGGGAACCCGAAGGAGCCTTGTTGAGAATAGGAGTGGGAGTATTGAGACTTGTGGAAATTGCACATTTTAGAATAAAGAATCAGAGGGAGAATGTAATGGGAAAAGGAAGAAAAAACCACCAAGCTTCGTTGATCTGAGGCCACATTCTTCTTCCTCTCTTACCAATAAGTGTATAGAATATCATATCTGGACATTATTTATGGGTTCCAGGTTTTCTCCGACAGAGAAACCAGCTGTAGCTCATTTTTCTCCTTCAGGATCTGATGAGCCCGGTGGTCCATCAGATAAGGAGGAAAAGCCCTTAAAAAAAACAGTGGCCCAAGAGGTGTGTGTGGGTGCTAAGATGAGGAGATGGGTTGGATTTGTATAATCCAGTCAACAACACAGAAAGTAACAGTATAACTGAGATTGAGAGATTCACCCCCTATACAATATGGTACCAGGATAACTGGTCACTTTTGCCTCAGGCCAAGGCAATGAGAAGTCATGAATAAGAGTGCTCAACTTGGATTGTGGACTGGATTCACCTTTTGACATTTAATAGCTAGGTAACCATAAATGGTTTGCCTCAGTTTCCTCATTTGTAAAATGTAGTTAACCTATCTGTATTAAATTGTTTTGCAAACTTAAAATCTTATCTGGAACACCAATGATTATTGTTAACATCATCCACCTCTCCTTGTCATTTTTCATAAAGAAATTCTGGAACAAGTCACTCTTTTGTTATTATTACTTTATATTTAATGTTTTGCAGACTCTTGCAAAGGTAGAAATGATAGCTGTTTATAAAAATTGATTATTAGTTATCATTCCATCCCTTTTCCTAGCCCTATCCCTATCTCTGCCCTCACACCCACACACATGCATGGAGGCTGAGGTGGAATAGAACAACACAGTGGTTGCTGGCTTAAGTAATGGCTGTGAGAGAGAATGGGGTTATAAAGGAACACAGCTCTGCCCTGACTCTCAAATCCCCAGGCACAGCCCTGCCTTCCCAGCTCACCTTCCTCAGCATCCCCAAGGTTGGAGTGTCTCAGATGATGCCGGGTACCCAGCGGGAGCAGCTGGTGAGGCTGACTAATGAGCCTTCCTGTCAGCCGTGCTGTCTCTGCTTTTCAGAAGCTAGTGAGAAGCTTGCAGACCCACTGGGTCTCTTGCATGCATCTGGTGAATCCCTTCCCATTCCTAGGAGACAAAAGGCAGCAAAATTTGAGGTGGATGGGAGGGGGAGGGAGGAAGGGAAAGGACAAGAGAGGTCTATAAAGGTTCCTTGAGCTTTCCTAGAAAAACAGGAAGTCCTCAAGAGAGTGTGTTATATCTTTGTAACTTTCCTAACATTTAGTAAAATATTCTGCACATAGTGGATGCTCAATAAATGTTTGTTAAATTGAAAACGAAAAAAATAGAGTGTGTTTCATCTGCAGAGTTTCAAACTGTCAAGGGCTTTTGGGAGCCAGCCATAGCAACAACAACTAGTATTATACGGTGCTTTCAGGTTTACAAGGGGCATCTAGATGGTGAAGTAGATAGAGTGCGGGGCCCAATGTCAGAAAGATGTATGTTTCTGAATTCAAATCCAGCTTCAGATACTTACCAACTGTGTTAACCCAGGCAAGTCACTTAACCCTGCTTGCCTTACTTTCCCCACCTGTATAATGAGCTAGAGAAGGAAATGGCCATCCACCCCAGAATCTCTGCCAAGAAAACCCCAAACAGGGTCACAAGACTGAAAAATCTCTGAAAAACAGCAAAAGTTTACAAAGGGCTTTACAATATTTTCTCCATTTATCCCCAAAACAACACTGGAAGGTAAATAGTATGATTATCCCTATTTTATAGATCAGGAAATATAGGCAGGTAGACATTCAATGACTTGCCCAGGAACACACAGCTAGGACGAGTCTGAGCTAGAATTTAAACTTCTATGCCTAGTGAATTCTCCATCTTGCCACCTCTAGTTATCATTACTTGCCTATCTTAAAACATTGGACTCTCAAGTCCTGCCTACTCTTCCGTCTTGCTGCTTCCCTCTCACATCTACACCTCTCCACCCCTTTCCCGGGCCCCAGCTGCCACACCTGTGTGAAAGGAATCCTCTCCCCCATTTCAGTACCTCTTCTCTCAGAGACCTCCCTGCTGGGAGGACTTCCCCTTTGAATTTCTCAAGGCATCAATAGCACAGCTTCTGATTTTTTTTTCTTTTTTTTTTTTTAAGGATCCATCCATAGATTGTATTACATTTTGGGAAGCTTTGTGCTGAAGCAAACTGAGATTACATTACCAAATGTCTTTGGTTGGGACTGCTTTTTTATTGATATCTTTTGCTTTGAAATTACTTTCTTTTCCTTCTAGCTGTGTGACCTTGGGCTAATCACTAAGCTTTGCAAGCCTTTCATTTTTTATCTGGAAAATGAGGAGGTTGGACTAGCAGGCCTCAGAGACCCTACCGACTCTGAATATGTGCTCCCATGACCCAATATAGATCTGTGTGTTCCCTTTACTGATAAAGCAAGGGGGTAGATTGGGTGACCTGTAATGTAATGGGTGACCTTTTTCTGCTCTAGAGTTGGATCTGTTGAGCTTGCTGCTACTTCTAAAACAGAGTTGTCCCTTGCAACAAAACAGAGAGAGACAGAGAGACAGAGACAGACACAGATTCAGACAGAGGTAGAAACAGATCAGAGACAGGCAGTTAGAGGGACACAGACAGATGGACACAGAGACAGAGAGAAAGAGATCAGAGGCAGAGAGACAGAGAAATAGACGGACAGACAAAGAAAACCAGTTCAGCAAAGCCAACCAAAAAAGGCAGGTAGATAGCACAGTGAATAGAGCATTGGGCCTGGAATAAGGAAAACTCACTTTTATAAAATGAAATGTAACCTTAGATATTTAGCTATGTGACTCTGGGCAAGTCATTTAATCTTATTTATCTCAGTTTCCTCATCTGTAAAAGAACTGAAAAAGGAAATGGCAAACCATTCCAGTATCTCTGCTAAAAACAAATAAGAAAACCCAAATGGATCATAAAGGATTAGACATAACTAAAATCAAAACAACAACAATAACAAGAAGCTGAGCCTGATGGGATATGTAATATTCTACAAGCACTGTCTCCCCACCTCATCCAAGCAGCCGCTGATACAGTAAAGGAAGAGCTGGAACTGGAATTGAGCAGATCTGAGTTCAAACCCTGGCCTCATTTACTGACAGTGTGACTGCCCTGAGCAAGGCATTTCACTTCAGTTTGCCCTGGTTTTCTCAACTGTGAAATGGGGATGATAATAGTACCCACTTCCCAGATTCTTGTGAGTCTCCAATGAGATAGTATTTGTAAAAGTGCTTAGTCCAGGCGTAGAAAGTGCTCCTTCCCTTTCTGCTCTCTCTCTCTGCACAGAAGAGAAAGAGATGCATATTCTTCTCTCTTTTTAGGTAGTAGCTAGATGGACAGTGAATAAAGCATCAGGCCTAGACTCAAAAAGCTTATCTTCCTGAGTTTACATTTGACCTCAGATACTTCCTAGCTGTGTGAACCTGCACAATATATCTAATCCAGTTCATCTCAAAATGAGCTGGAGAAGGAAAAGGCAAACCACTCCAGCATCTTTGCCAAGAAAACCCCAAATGGGTCATAGAGTCTTATGCACAATTGAAACAACTCAGCAAGAACAACAGTAACCTCTTCTTAGGTGCCAGCTTAGTTATTTTAATTACATAGAATTAGAGGTTTGTTGCTGTTGTTCTTTCCTTTTATATCATACATATTGTTTTCCTAGTTCTGCTCACATCACTCTGCATCAGTCCTCTATGTCTTCCCATGCTTCTCTGGATTCTAAATATTTGCAGTTTTTTATGGTCTACTGATACTCCCTTTCATTTATACACCACAATTTATATAACCATAAAAAAATGCTTTTTGAGAATTCCACTGTTAACACAAGCAGAACTGGAAAGAAACGCACACACTATAATTAAGCTATCTCTCAGTTATGTGCCCCCTGTAAGAGCTGCTTCTGAGGGGTTCGGATAATACAACTTTGTGTTTGGGACTATGGTTTTACACAGAGAGGCCCTTTCAAGTGGATGCTTATAGTATTAATGCCCAGACCAGGAAGACGTTTTCAGCCCTAGACATTCATAAGACTGACAATGATGTCCCTTTACTCCCACGACCTTCATTTTAGCTAATTAGTTAATAAAGTAAAGTCAGAATTGCCTCTGAATTCTGCAGATCTGGGCCCAAAGAATCTGGGGTATTACCTTTGGGAAAGCAGCAGCTCCAGGGAAGCCTTTCATAAAAATTCCACTGTAGATTTCTGTTTGTTTTATTTTATTTTTTGGTATGCACATCCAGTGCCCCAAAAAGAGATTTAGATGCTAAACCTGCCTAGTTGGAGAGGAGTCATTTTTGACTTCCTGGTAAATACCCCCAGGCCAGGAATGTATTTGTGAAATTTTTAGAAGATCCCAGAAAAACCCCTCTAAGTAAACACGTGGAGCTCTCTTGAGCTGTGTCTCTCTCTCTGTACTGACATATGTATGTATAAATGTAGGCAGGTATGTATAAACATTCTGGGAACGACGTTTGCTCCCAAAATGAGACTTTTTATACACCACATGCAAGCTTTTTATTTGACAACAGAGTCAGATGTGAGCTGTCAAATACAGGGATTTGAAGTTAAAAGTTGACTTTCTCCCTGTAGCTATAGACAAAGGACTGTGTCAGCCCGGATTCCAATTTCCTGGGATTTGGTCTTGTCTGCAAGCAAACTCAATGTTCTCTCAGCATTTAAAAAAAAATGGGGGGAGGGGGTGACTGCTTAGGGGAGGTGCCTTTGGGGGAGAGTTTAATCAGTTATTTTTTTTTAGTGGGCTTAATTGTATAAAGATTATAATGCATATAAAACGTCTGTAATTAGAAGGGGGGGCTGGTTCTATTAGACAGTGTTTTAGTGAAGAAAATTATAGTGTTCATAAGCAGTTTAAGGAGGAGGCAGCATATATTAGCATGCAACAAGTTTCTGTTCATTCAAGCTGAGTATTTAGCAGGGCTCCCTGGGAGTTCTTGTTCCCTTTCTTGGAAGTAAATCTGCTTCCTGAATGCCACCTTGTCCTTTCCTCTGGCCAGACCCCTTGGGGTTTAAGGTATTTGGAATACAAATCCTTTCTTTGGGACCTTTACATGACCCAAAGTTCTTTCCACAAGAGATTTCTTTTGGCCACAACAAAATGAATTTGAGTTTTTAGGTTGTTTTGTTTTTCATTTCAGCGGTAAATCCATCCGCAAGGTACTAGCGCCTCACATTGGAATGTTTCTCAGCATAGCATTTTGGGTAGGGTTTCAGGGTCAGAGAAGCCCTATTTAGGAAATGACCCTCTCTCAGAGATGAGTTTTTAAGGCACTTTCGGATCTGGAGTTAATTTACATTAGGACAATATGGATCCATGAGAAAGTGACTAATAGAAATTGTGTTAGGGCTCTCTGGCAGGTTTGCTTAAATCCTAATGAAACTTGGATTGCTTTGATCTGCACATTTGAGCCATTTATGAGAGGGAGAGGGAAAGAAAAAAGAGGGGGAAAAGAAGAGGGAGAAGAAAGAGAGGGAGGAGGAAGGGAAGATAGGAAGAGGAAAGGAGAGAGAGATAAGAGAAAAGAAAGGAGAAGAGGGAAAGAGAAAGGAAAAAGGAGAAGGGAGAGAGAGGGAATATATTAGCATCCTTGTGAGTTGCTCCATTGAGACCAGCAATGGCCTTGGGGGGTAAGCTTTTAAACTACCCCCCCCTTTTTTAGAAATGTGCTAGCATAATGCAATAGAAAGAATGCTTGATTTGGCAGGGAAGGGGAAGGGAAGGGTTAGCACCTATTCTGTATATGCTAAGAACTATGCCAAAATACTTTATAAATATGATCTCATTTGACACTCATAATAATCTATGGAAAAAGGTGCTATTGTTATCCCCATTTTATAGCTGAGCAAACTGAGGTAGAGTGAGTAATTTGATGGTGATCATATAACTAGTAAATATTTGAGTTTGGATTTGAACTCAGTTCCTAGTGATTCCAGTCTAGGCATTCTATCCACTGTACCACCTAGCTGCCCCTTTTCCCCAGGCTAAACTACTTTAATCAAACTATAAGTTGAGTGCCTTCAATGCCTGGCAGCTTTTCTTACAATATATCATCAAATGCCTTTTGGCTTGTATACTTCTTTGGTTGGCAAGAATGGTCAACACTGAAGATCTGCAGTTTAGGTTTTAACTAAAGAACCAAGAAGTTCCCTGATTCCTGAAAAGTGCTTGGTGAGAGAAAGCCTGTCTCCCATTGCCCGTCCGGTCTCCAGTTGGTCCAAGCCTCCTCTCTGCCTTCCTTCTGTTCATTTCAGCAAGACCAATGTGAAGATTTTTGCTGGATGAAATAAATATGTTTGTAATTGTTTGCGGTATGTGAAAGCAATCCCGGAAGCATTAATTGGCTTGAGTCTTGTGTGAGACAGAGTGTCTGCTGGCATGTTTTTCTTTTCCATTAACACTCGTGTGATAAACAGCTTAGATGCGCAGAAAAAAAAAATTAATGGAACTATTGTAACAATCATGCACATGTAGGTAATTTATTAAGGACAATTAAAAAGCTTTAAAAATCATTCATGAGGTGAAATGAACAGGAAGTCTATCTGTAGTGTAGGTTGGCAGGGAGCCCACCAGTAGCAGCCAGTCATAGGCAGATTGTATGGATTCTCTTCCCTTCTTTCCCCTATTCCATCCCGCTCATCCCCATCCCATTAGGATAGTATGACCACAGGGAGTATTGGAATTTGTGTGTGTGTGTACATATATGTATGTATATACACACGTGTGTATGTACGTGTGTATATATGTATATGTATGTATGTATGTATGTATAGTCCTTGCTGTCTTCCTGTTATTATAAGCCCCTGAGATGTGAACCAACAGTCTAGTTCTGTTGAAGCAAATCTACCAGCTTCATTCTGATGGATGATGTCCAGAACTTTCTGGGGGAGACAAAAGGACACTTTCCATAAAACCCCGAAGATAAAAATGAAATTTCTTTTGTTTCTCCTGGTTGCCTGACTCACCTCAGCAGGCTCTCATGTGCCCATGGTGCCTTTGTGGTTTACCAAAGATAGGGCTAGAAGTCCTTTTTAGAGGATAGTCCATTCATATCTTAACCAGGGGACAACCAGGGGGTTAGAGCTCTGAGCCTAGAGTTAGGAAGTTTTGTTTTTGTTGTTCATGTGTATACTATTCGTGCATGTCAGGCCTTTTATCCTCTGCTACTTCTCAGAGTCTGTCCAAATTTACAGTCACTGTTTCCATGATACTATTTATGATACATACAATCTATCAATCCCATCCTCTGCTGTCCCCCTTTCATTTTGCCTTCAATCTTTCTCAGTTTGGGGGTCTTTTCTAATAAGTTCTTTCTTCTCATTATGTGGCTATAGTATTTAAACTTAGGTTCAGTATTAGACTTTCCAGTTAATAGCCTGAATTAATTTCTTTAAGTATTGATTTGAATCTTTAAGTACTGATTTGTTTTCCCTGCTGACCCAAGGACTTTTTTTTCAAAAGTCTCCACTTTTTTTTCAAAAAGTCTCCACTTTTTTTTTTTCAAAAGTCTCCACTTTTTTTTTCAAAAATCTCCACTACCACAGTTCAAAGACCTGATTTCAAATCTATCCTCAGACACTCAAATCCATTCAGCCCCTAGGTATACTAGCTGTAGCTCCTGGACAACTCACTTCTCTTTTGCCTTAGTTTCTTCAATTGTAAAATGGGGATTGTGGCAGCATCTGCCTCTCATGATTGTTCTGAAGGGCAGGTGAGATAATATTTGTAAAGTGCTTAACAGAATGCTGCCATGTACTTAGTAAACCCTATATAAATGCTTCCCTTCTTCCTTTCTTGCCCTCTCTTTCCCTTACAAAACTTTCCTTTGTCTTTTAGCCTAGACATATCTGCCCTTGCTCTAGGGGGCTGATGCTGAAGTCAGGATGATCTTGGTTCAAATGCAGCCTCTGACACTTACTAGCTGTATGACCTTGGTCAAGTCATCTTGCCTCAGTTTCCTCTTATAAGAAATGGGATTAGAAAGTGTGTTTACTGAATAAAGTTGCTGACTGATGCAAATGGAATTATAAGTTAAGCAGACTTTAAATCTTAAAGCATTTTGGAAGTATCAGCTATGATGATGATTAATAGTGACGGTGATGGAATATGTGAAGAATAGAATAATAACACTATAGTGTAGTAATGTTCCCTTTTCTGTGTGATGCTTATGTCTATGTTTACAGACATTATTCCCACTGGAAAGAGACCCCATTTTAATTTTTCTTATTATAGAAATATAGTACAAGCTTGTTGTTTGATTGATTGATCATTGCTTTTAGTGGTATTTTGGATTCACCTATCTTCACAACCATGTAGGACATTTTTATTGTTTCATAAAAAGGAGATGCACTAAAGAAAATAAAATTTTTGAGGGTTATCTTGGTGGTGGTGATGGTGGGTGGTGATAATGTTGAGACTTCTGATTTTTATTGGTATGGAAACTCCACAAACACAGACAATTAATTCTGATAAATTCTAATCTTGGGATTAGAATTGCTGAGGGGCACTGAATGACTTGTTCAGGGCCATAGATAAGGCATTCAGAAGAAGGACATAGATAATATGTTCAAAAGAAGGGACCTGACTCAGCTCTTCCAGTCTCTGTCACTGTCCACTCTGTCTCTCAAAATAAAGATGGTTGTATATTAAAGAGTTCATCTCTTTCTGATCCATGTCTCCCTTTCCTTGGGTGATTTGGGAGAAACCATGTTTGTAGATCCCCATTGCAGAAACAGTACATCTGCCTGCTTCTGCTTGAGAAAGGCTTTAGTTTGCTTGCTAAGAGGTGAATTGGATGATTTAACTTGAACCTGATGATCTTTGTTTTGGAGAAAGAGAATTTGAACATGTCATTGCCATTCATGAATATGGGTTCCTTGGAAGATGATAAATTATAGAAACATTGCCTTAGCTTATAGTTCACAAGAATCCTTTCTTCAAAAGATGCAGTATTGGATTGTGACCTCCCCCTGTTACATTGAGAGTAAAGACTGCTTTTTGCCTCTTTTTTGTATCCCCAGCATTTAGCACAGTGCCCAATGTATAGTAGACACAATACTACTTGTTGAAGGAGAAAGGCTTTATGTTCTTCCAAACAAAATGAGAAATAAGAATGGGAAAATATTTTGTTTCTTCTTCTATGGCAGCAAGACCAATTTGAAATGACATCCCTGCTATCTCACTTCTCCACTTATCAAATTTCATCCTTCCTTTGTCCTTACCCTAAGAATTTAACTGGAAGGAGAAAAGTTACCTCTCTAAGTGTTCCCCATTTGTGCAGTTTCCTTTTATGAGAGCATCACCAGGGTGGCTTCATTTCCCTTTTTCTGTACTCGATAAACTCATAGGAATTGACTTAGTTCATAAATCAAGGGATCATAGATTAGAGCCTACCCCTCTCACTTTACAGATGAGGAAAGCAAGATTCAGGGAAGTGGAGCAACTTGCCCCTATTGACACAGACAGTTAATATCAGAGGCAGAATTGGAATACAGGACCTTTGATCTATAGCTGTTGTTTTTTCCCACTGAATATATGGTTAGAAAGGAGCAGAACCAGGACTCAGATTTGGAACCTCTCGATAAAAATCCATTCCACTATACTTACTGTTAAAATTAACTGTGTCTTCCAGCCAGGTTTGGAGAAATTAAATGACGACCATGGTCACATAGGTATAAAGAGAGCTGAATTCATGGCCAGTGTTCCTTCCAGAGCACCATGCTGCCTCCCCTCATAATTGTACGGGTTCAGACTGTAAGAACGTGATTGAGGTTTTGAAATGTGGACACCCAGAAAACAGATGTGCAGACAGTGGTGAAGTCAACCCAATTTTACAAACATTTATTAAAGTATAATATGTTCCAGATGTGATGCAAGGCACTCCCTCACTGGCTGAAGAGACACAAATATAGATGGGTGAAGTTCCTACTCTCGACAAGTTTATGATCTATTATGGAAGAAAAGACATATATATATATATATATATATATATATATATATATATATATATATATATATATATATATATATATATATAACTGTAGAAGGGAAAATGTGGAAAGTGCAAAAGAGAGATTTAGATAAAATGTTCTGAGAAATTTAAGGAAGAAGTTGTTTTCATTTGGGAGGGGCAGAGAGTGCTTGTGCCTGACTTGGCCTTGAGGGGATAATGAGGTTTTCCGTAGGCTTTAAGGGGAAAAGAGAGGAAAGGAGGTATGGAATCTGGTGTTCCAGACATGAGGGGCAGTTTGCATAAGCAAAGAATTAGAGATGGGAGAAGGTGGAATAAGAGTGTAGTTGGGCCAGAATAAAAAAATGCAAAAAAGGAAAGGAGTGGTATGAATAAAGTGGAATTGGATTGTAGAGGGTTTTTTTTTTTTTTTTTAAGATTTCTAACTATGAAGGTTTGATTATTTTTTTTAATGCCATCCTCTTTTGATTTTAGCTGGCTTTCAGCATTCAAGGAGAGTGACTGTTCATAGAAAGGACTTGCGAGAAAGACTGAGATTTAAATGCCGACTTTATCACTTACTATCTCTGATTTTGGACAAGTCTTCTCTGACCTTGTGTTCCTCTTCTGTAAAATGAAAGGATTGGACTGGATTACCTCTAAGGTCCCTTCCAGCTCCATATATCTAATCCTGTGATATTCAGTGATAGGTTTCATAGAAGTATATACAACACCAGCAGGATTGCTGAGTCTTTATTGTTTAAAGGAGAGTTATAGAGAGAAGCTTAAAGAGTCAACAGTCAACAAACAAACATTTATTAAAAACTTACGATGTGCCTATCACTGTGCTACTATCTCCATGGCAGAAAATATCTCCAAAGTACAAACAAATCTTTTCAACATTTGACCAATTGAGTCAGGCAGAATCGAACAATATTACTTGAGAGAAAGCACCACAATGGATCTGTTCAATTATGTGTAGAATGGCAGCCCCATTGGACATCATTCCCATTGGGCAGTGAGGGGCTCTGTCCCAGCAATTACTGCCTTCCCTGTCATCTGTGTGTCTCTGAAGTGGCAGGGGTCAGATCCTGGAGTCTCTGAGTAGGGAGGCGCCTTCTCCGCTTATTTTTGTAAGTGTGGGCTCCCCTGTGACCAGAGGCTGTTTCTTGTTCTCACTGAGGTTGCCTGAGAAAAGGCCCCTTGTCTGAAATCGTGACTGCTGCAAGATTAGGCAGAGACGATTGCTGGAGCATTTTTTTCATTTTATGAAAGGTAAGGAGGAAAGTCCAGGATGAAAACTCAAATAGACACACATGGATGGTATGATCATGAAAAGAGCCGGGCAGTCTTTTTGAGCAGCATCGTTCCCCATTCTGCCTTTCTAAGCAGAATCTTTCTAGTCCACCCACAAAATTACTCTCGGAAGGAATGGAATTGAGCCTTTTAGTAGGATGAGTCAAGCTATCAATCAACTAAGTCAGTAACAGGCATTTTTAAAGTGCCTACAATGTGCCAGGCACTGCTGAGCTAGGAATATGAAGGCAAAAAAACAGTACCTGCTCTCAAGGAATTCACAGGGGAGACAACATGCAGACAACTATACATAGCTGTATAAACAAGCTGTATGCAGGATAAAAGGAAAGGTACTAACATTTAAGAGAGATACAAAAGACTTCTTGTAGAAGTGGGTTTACCTGAGACTTGAAGGAATCCAAGAAAGTCAGGAGGCCAGAAATCTATTTACTTTCTGTGTAGGAGAAATTGTCTTAAGTGTTGAGGGTGCAAAGGAAGATATTAGAAAGATGGGAGAGAAAGGAGAAATTGTGTTATCATTTCCATCAAGGAAAAGGACAGATTTGCATCCAGAATCTCAGAATCAGAACTTTAGAAGTCATCTAGTCCCAACTTGTATATCAACACTAATTTCTTCTAAATATTCCTGATGGATAACTCTCCTTCCTCTGCTTTAAGATTTTCAGTAAAGGAAAAACCATTCTCTTCCAAGGTAGTTTATTCCATTTGGTAATACCTTTAATTATTATGAAACTATTTTTTACTTGGAGCTAAAATTTCCCTTCCTATAACTTCTACCTCTTGCTTTTAGATCTTGAAGAGATTTGATCATGATGACCTCCCAGTGTTTTCTTCTCTAGCTAAAGATCCCCAATTCCTCTAGTCCAAATATGGCGTGATTTCCAGTCTCTTCAATAGCCTACTTTCCTTCCTCTGGATATGTTCTATTTTCTTATACAGAGACACCTAAAATGGCAGACTTTTTATTGAAGCTTTTTATTTTCAAAACATATTCAAGGATAATTTTTCACCCTTGACTCCTGTAAAACCTTCTGTTTCATTTTCCCCCTCTTCCCCCACCCCCTCCCCTAGATGACAAGTAATCCAATATATGTTAAACATGGTAAAAATATATGTAAAGCCAATGTTGGTATACATATTTATACAATTATCTTGGTGCACAAGAAGAATCAGATCAAAAAGAAAAAAAAAAAAAGAAAGAATAAAATTTAAGCAAACAGCACAAAAGAAGTGAACATGCTATGTTG
Source organism: Sminthopsis crassicaudata (assembly GCF_048593235.1). NCBI lineage: Eukaryota > Metazoa > Chordata > Mammalia > Dasyuromorphia > Dasyuridae > Sminthopsis > Sminthopsis crassicaudata. The sequence goes on from NC_133620.1 coordinate 364,254,767, forward strand.
TTATCCACACAGTTCCCAGAGCCCTCTGGGTGTTGATGGCTCTCATCATCACAAGATCACTGGAACTGGCTTGAATTGTTTCATTGTTGACAAGAGACCCATCCATTAGAATTGATCATCATATAATCTTGCTGTTGCCGTGTACAATGAAATCCTGGTTCTGCTCATTTCATTTAGTATCACTTTTTGTAACTTTCTCTAAAATCATCCTGCTGATCATTTCTTAGAGGAACAATAATATTCTATAATGTTCATAGATCATAACTTATTCAGCCATTCTCCAACTGATGGGCATCCAGTCAGTTTCTAATTTCTTGCTACTACAAAAAAGCCTGCCACAAACATAAAAATGGCAGACTTTAGGATGTATGGTTTGATACATGGACTTGTGAAATGGGTTCCCTGACATCCCTTTGTTTCAGTATCTTTTCTTCTCTGAGCTTCACCATGAATGATTCTCTTCTTCATCCCAAAGAAGAGTTTGTTCATGTACTCAGATCCATCACATATGAAGGGGAGACATTCATTAGCTACCCTCATCCATCAGCCACCAATTAGAAAATGTGATATATCAGTGCCTATGTACACACACACACACACACACACACACACACACACACACACTTGATATTGTAGTTTCTTTTTCTGTACTTATTGCCTAACTTTGGGAAGTATAGACCAGAATCTCTGACATTGTTCCCATCTATTCATAGCTGGACAACTAAGTTACTCAGAACATTTGAGTCTTCTTGATATATTTCTTTGTTTCTAATTTATCTTTCTGTTATGTAGAATAATGAGAAAGTACCAAGGGGTGCCTCTGTTCTTTCCTTTAAACCAAGAATCTAGGATTTGGGAATTTTTTTAAAGACATAGAAACTTAATTAGTATTTATTAAAGAGTTTTTGGTGGGAATCAAGGCTTTAAATGCTAGGCAGGTTGTTTGGATGTCTTGTCAATTTCCAGGGACCAAAAATAAGATAAAAAGATGGCAAGGGGAAAGCTGGAGTGCTAGATAATGGTACTGGAGCTCAGATTCCTACAAAGAATGTATCTCATCCTCAGCGACAGTTGGTTTCTTGACTAAGGAAGAAAAGAATCCTTTGTCTTATAATGATTGAGAACAGTTAGTGGCCATAGGAACATGTGGGGACTTTAGTATTCCAGTAAACCATTGGGCTCTTAGCTAACTTTTAACCCATCTACTTAGTTTTACAGATGAGGAAACAAAAAATTAAATAACTTGTCCAAGGTCACAAAACCAGTTAGCATCAGAACTAGGTCTAGACCTCAGGTAAGCGGTCTGAAGTCTGGTCAGTCTTCATTCCACTGCGTTGTTTTCTCTTTATCAAGGATCCTAAGAATAATGAAAGAAACTTTGAACTTAAGCATTTTTAAGCATGGACTCATTGGAGTCCATGAATTTAAAAAAATATTTTGATAACTGTATTTTAACATAATTGCTTTTCTTAGTAAGGCTATATATTTTATTTTATTTCTCTAGAAACATGAGGCTGAGTGGAGAGTTCATAGATTTCACTCCAAAAGGGTATGTGACATAAAATGATTAAGAATTTCTGATCAAGAACATCTTCAACTCTATGGCTACCTGGTTTCAAACACATAAAAGCCCGATGATTTTTTTTTGGGGGGGGAACATCTCAGTATAGTTAAGCAGGTATTCTACTGTTCCATTTCTGTCACGGATGGAAGGATTCTTTCTAGTTCCCTATTTTGTAAATAAAAGGACAAAGTTGATCCACCTTCCTAAAGCCAGTTAATAAGTTTACAGAACTATGCTTCTGTCTCTTGATTCTTACTTCCTCTGTACTGTCTTAAAGAGACTCAGTCAGGATCTCCCAGTCTTTCCTTCTCTGGCTAGTCATCCCTAATTATTCCACTTTTTGATTATGGCACAATGTCCAGTCCTTCTTCTGAATGTGTTCTGTTTTGTTATACACCATCATCTAACATGGTTGAGGCATATAGTTTGGTTGATGAACTTGTGAGAAAAGGTTCTCTGACATCCCTTTGTTTCAGCATTTTCCCTTTAGTCTACTGGCCAAACTATGAACTTTTAACTGTTGCTTTTAGATATTAAAAGTAACCTTAGCTTCCCTCTGTGGTTGATAGCCAATAGCTATTTTGTCATTATAATAGCTTTTAAAAGTAACAATTTTCCTCCTAATTAGGTACAGCTCTGTGTTATGTGACTATACCAAAATATTTGGACCTGGTTTCATCTGGGACAATGGATCTAGATAAGAGAGTGATTTCCATTAAATAGAGGAATTTGAATGGAGGAAAAAAGAGAGATTCCAGACAATGGGAGTGACATGAGGGGAAAAAAAACCCATTAAACCAGGAGATGAATATACCATCTTACTTAGCAGTTACTTAGTACTTAGATTGGGGACTCTTGCCAAGAGTTTGAATTTTTTCATGTTTTTGGTGGAGCTGATAGCTGTTACCACAAATGAGACATGATTAATATATGGTTGTGATGAAGGCTGAGATCCTCCTCCCCCCCTCCAAGAAATTGTTATATTAAGATGCCATTCTTCATATGTGATGGCCCTGCCTTCCATTAGCCAGATGCTTTGAGCTCTGTTTCCCAGTAGCAGTGGTTCCCATCCCCTCTTGCCCATTCACTCTTGTGACTGACAGTAAGACTACACAAGATATCTGACTGGGGCTGGGGCTGTAGTCAATGGCCGTACAATACAGTTTTTCTCTGTTCCAACAAAGCTAAGTGGCCCATATGGGAATTAGATTCATTTGTAACAGCCTCTAGCCAGCCGAGGCCCCAGACAAAACCCAGGAAGCAGCCTCCTGGGCATGGTTTGGGAAATGAGAATGACAAAGCGCCTCTCTGTGATGGCCATGCTCTCCTCATGGTGTTGGGCTCATAGTCTGGGAACTGTGTTTTCACCCCCTTTTTTGTATGGTTAAACATGTTAGCTACTGCCTATCTTTGGGCACTGGGACTAACTGGGGAACTCTGCCACTAAGAAGATTCTGCTATGAGACAGTTCTGTGGATAGACACCTAATCATCCATTCCTCCCCCCCCCCAAAAAAAGAGAAAAGAAAAGAAAAGAAAAGAAGGAAAAAGATTTATTACATAGCAAGCAACAGATCATCAGCTATGGACCACAAGTTAAGACTTGAAGAAAGGAGGCCTAAAATCAGCTCCCATAAATTAGCATGCTTCTCTTTCTTTTTCTTTTGAAATCTCACTTCCCTTGCAGAGGCTTACATTAAAACATCCAGCAGAAGGCGGGAAAGGCAGCCCCATCCTTTGTCCGGGTAGTTAGTGGGGCAGTTATGAATAAAAGATTGGATCAGTTGAAAGGAGATCAACTTTAAACTTAATATCCCTCATCCCTCTCTCCCTCCTCCACTCATTTTTAAACTTTCGTATACAGTTGGTCCAAAACAAACAAAAATGTTCTTCAAAGACACCAGGAACTGGGAATCTAAAACAACCCAGAATCTAGGGCATACAGCAGACAATGGAAACCAGCCTAGCAGGCGCATATTTGGGTTGTTGAATTGTTCCCTGGCTATTTGTATTCTCTCAGAAATTGGGCTGCATGGGGAGGTGGGCAGGCCACGGACTTCAGAGGAGTGCATTTCTTTCCTAGTTTGGTGCCTGACCTTGGGCAGCCCATGGGGCTCTGCTCCTCCCATCCCCCAGCCCAGCTTTCAAAATATTTAAATAACAAAGATTATTGCTCTTCCCCTCCTCTTCTATGGTAGAGTGATTCTCAAAATGATGCCTAGAAATTGCTTCCTTGGAAAAGGGGGCTCAGACAGGGACCCAAGAGATATGCTCTAAGAATATTATCTGTAAGGTTTGATTCCATGTCTGACTACCTTGGATGCAGGGTAAAGTGTCTCTGCGAAGGGTCTGCCTGATTCCTACTCTCTGGAAGGTTAAAGTCTAAAACAGCTGATATGTGCAAAAGACATACCTGTGGCACAAGGAAACAATCCAATCAAGATATAAGGAAGCAGCTTGGTGGTGCAATAGGTAGAGAGGAGCGTGTTGAATTTGGAGCAGGAAGACCTTGATTCAAATTCTACTTCAGACAGTTAACTAGTTATGTGACTGGGAAAATCACATAAACCTTCTCTCAATTTCCTCTTAGGTAAACATAATTTGTTTTGTTTTGTTTTAACCTGTGTTACCCTGAGATCCTCTGAATCCTAGGTTTATTTTTGTTTTTGTTTTTTTAATCTGTAAAACCGAAAAGCTTAGATTCAATGACTGTTCGTATCCCTTTGAGTTTGAAAAACATGTGATTCTAAAATCATGAAAAGGAGGAAACAAACATTTATTAAATGCTTACTATATTCCAGGAACTGTATTAAATGCTTTACAAATATTATCTCAAGTGGTCCTCACAACAACCCTGAAAGGAAGCATTATCCCCATTTTAAAGTTGAGAAAACTGAGGCTTGGCAGAAGTTAAGTGATTCACTCAGGTTCATATTTAAGTGTCTGTGGCAAAATCTGAACTCAAGTTCTTCCGGATTCCAGACCCAGTGCACTAGCTGCCTAATAGTTAAAGGAGCTAAGGAATGGTTATAGGAATGTCCTGGTTAGATGGAACAAAGAAACAGAAAAATTACTAGACTTCCACAGATCATTCCATAGAAGCTTCATGAACGAAGTTGAATTTTAAGAGCCAGAGCCAAGCAGTAGAGATGATTCAAGATGGATTTCTACATAGCTTCTATCCCTTTCCTGCCAATTGCATTCCATATGGGCATTAATGTTTGGAGAAAAGCAGGGAAAAAAAATCCAGTCTCCTAGGACCAGTTCCTATTTAAATATGTCAAGTTCACCCTTGCCTCTCAAAGTCACCATTGTTAATCTTTAGCCAATGTCTGGAGAACAATGCCCGAGTGTCCAGTAAACTAATAATGAGCAGGAGCCACATGAGCCCAGGTCAGTGAATGCTTGGCTTCACGGCTCTGGTCACATGTGCTCTGGGGCTCCACATGTTTCTCCCAAGACTCCTGCTCTTAGCTCAAACGCTGACTCCTGTTTTCCCTCATACTCAGTCCTTGCTTTTACCCATGTTATTGTCTTTACAATCAGGTTAAATACCTGGAGATCTCAGGTAGCCATGTCAAATAGCTTCGGCAGGACAATGAGTTTGGAGCCCTTTCTTTCAGTGGGCAATACCATGCAGCTTTCGTCCCTCCCTTTATCCAGTCTATGTTCTCTGCATGTATCTTTTCCAGGAAAGCTTCCTTCTTTGTGATACTGGCTGGGTAGCTTGGCTTGATCTCTACTCTTCCTCGTAAACCTGGGATTCTAGGTGCATTAACTATACTTGGTACAGATTAGAAATTTGATCTCCCTGGTAGTAGACCTGGGAATCCTGTTGCGTTATTTGTACTTGATACAGATTTTAAATTTATGGTTTAACTGACATACCCCTAGGAAATTGTCCTTTGTTCATCTTTTTGACTGATATTTTTTTTGATAAGAGAAACAAGGATTGGAAGGGTAGTAGACAATATTTGAATTAAGATGAAGGATATTTTTGTCCTTTTTTAGACTTTTAGAAAAGAATTCATGCAAAATGTATACTGAAGACAGCCTCAGGGATTTTTCTGGACTTTGGTCTCCTATTAATATAATGAAATGTTCAGATTAGATAATCTCAGAATTGACCATGGTAAATGGAGTTCCCCTACTATCATATAGCTAACCTGTATGTCTTTATGTATATAGCTTTATCTGTATGTATATATTTATCTGTATAATATATACATATATATCCATAGATACATAAATATTTCTGACTTTCTCCATAATTGTAGGATATTGCTCTAAGAGACCTTGATCTCATCTTTTAAAAAAAAGCCTTAATTTTAGTTATTTTGAATGAATAAAAATTTATTTTCTTTTTCTCCCCAATGAAAATAAAACCAAAATGAAACCTTTATAAAAATATGCATAGGCTCCCAATACAAATTCTTACATTGGCCAAACCCCCAAAATATTTATCTCTTGCACACTGAATCTCTCACATGCAGCAGCTAGTAGACTAGTGGGCTTAGAGTCAAGAAGACCTGTTGAGATACTCATTAGCTGTGTGATCTTGGACCAGTTTTGAGCCTCTTTTTGCCTCAATAACTTAGTAGTTTCCTAAGTTACTGAGGCAGAATTTGAGTCCAGATATCCTGACTTCATATCCAGTCATCTTTCTGGTGGGCTTTCTGTTAAACTGTTTCTTTTATTATAATTCACATTGTAAATGAGTATACTTCTGTGCAGATTTATCTTTACCTGTTAAATCAACAAAGCTAGAAGAAAACTTCATTCTTTTGGATATTTGTGATCTGATTTTTAAGCATTTTTTATCTTTTGTTTTTTAAAGAAAGATACATGATTAAAAGTTAATATTGCTTGTAAAAAGATAGTACAGAAAACTTTGTACAATAATTTAATTTTTTGCATTTATACTTAAACACTGATAATAAAAATATCAGCTATAAAAAGATAAATTGGAAATGTTTTATAGATATGTAGATTTAATGCTAGCTCTGTGTGTGTGTGTGTGTGTGTGTGTGTGTGTGTGTGTGTGTGTGTGTGTTTAATGCTAGCTCTTTCTTTTCCCTCCCCTCCCTCCTAAATACACATTAGACCTGGGAAATAATTCTTTGAGTGCTGCTCTGTTTACTTGTAACATTTCTCAATCCTTCTGTCTGCTAACATTGGAACAGGGACTGTGCCTCATTGCATCCCACCGTTTTCAGGCACTGAGTCCCTTTCCCTGGGAAGGGCAAATGACAAGCACTGCCTCTTAGAACTCAAAGCAGGTCAGGCATATAGCACCAGAAAGTAATTGGGCTGGGAATTGCTTTTGTGATGAGGCTCTCCAGCCTGGCTTTGGTGTTGGCAGAGGGAGTCTGGTGTAGGCCTCTGGTAGATAATTTAAGAATTCCCTTCCCTGTCGGTTGTGACTGCCCTGCTGTTGCTGGGCACCTGGCAACTGTATGGAGTTGTTTGCTCTGGGTAGCTATAGCAGCAGCATCCAATCGCCACCAGCTCAATTCAACCCCGTGTTTGCAGCTGGCTGTTTCACCATGCCGTTTGGGAGAATTCTTACCTATTTTTAACAGCTTGAAGAGTTTTAGCTGTGCGTCTCTAACTACTTAATAGCTTCCCCTCCCATTTTAATGTGTGGGGCAAAACTTTGGTTTATTTTTAGGATAGTTATGTAACATAAACTAGAATCATTCATGGTTTCTCAGCTCTTGGAATAAACCCCTCTCGTAGAAAATCAACGTGACATTTTAGAGAGTTCATTTTAGTAAGCTCGGATCATTTTAATATTTTTCCAAAAGTGATTCTGTTTAATTTCAGGGACTAGGAGTGGGGAAAAGGCAAATGGGTGACTAGTCCAGCATTCGGGCCCACTATCCCCTCCCCTCTTCTTTCTATGTCTCTATTCTCTAGCTGGATATGCTGAGGTAGGGCAGCTACTCCTACAGAATCCATCTCTTGCCATCTTTTGGGAGGAACCATTAGACCTATCTTACTACCTCTGTTTAAGCATTTCAATTTGTTGGAACAGAAAGCCAGTTTACTTCTTTGTCTCAGATCCACAAGTCTACTAAATTTGGAGAAAACTCACACTGTACTCACTTAAAAATTGCTTATTGATTGAACTTCTTCTAGAGGAACTTCAGGAGCTGACAAACAAACAGTAGCATAATATTCACTTGCAGACCTGGATGCAACAGTCTCTTCCCTGAAGAACTTTAAGCATGAATTCTGGGTCTTGTTGACTGGTAGCAGGGCCTGGAGCTCTCACCTCTCAGAGATGCCCTACTTCCTTAGAAATGTTCTATATTGTTAATCCAGGAAGGATAGGAAAAGATAGATGTTCTTTAGATAATCCTGTTCCTAAAATGCCCTTTGACCAATTTACTGCAACCGGTCCACAGTCTCCTTTAAATACATGGATCAAGCCAATGAAAACCTCTGACCCTCCCTCCAGTTTTTGTGGATGGACAGCAGTTTCCCCAGCTAATGATAAAGTCCTCTCTAACAGCTGTTCAGTCATAATTAGTGAGCCCCATTACTGTTCCTATCTCAACTACAGAAAAATTACAGGGTTCAGTGATTCTTTGTCTTAAACTTTAATGAATACATAAAAACAACGTGCTGGTTTTTAAAAATATTAACCTCACATTGAGGTTGTTTGATCAGTAGGAAAGAGGAAAGTACTGTGGGAGACAGATGACTGGAAATATTAAGGAAAGGGTGAGTTGATGGAAAAGCAAAACTTCCATAATAACAATGATAATAACTAACATTTAAATATCACTGTAAGGTTTGCAGTATTATTGACACATATCTCATTTGAGTCTCACACTTTCTCCAAAAGGTGTGGAGGAAAAGTTATCCTACATAAGATTAACTTGAATTAAATGACTTTGATTGATTTGATTGGTTGTTCTGGATGCAGTTAATTGATCCAAACAATTTGTTAATTAGTCTGGTATCAAAGGACCTGAGTTCTGACACATCCTATCTCTGAAACCTCATCTGTGTCACCTCATCTATTAAAATGAGTGGCCAGGACTAGGTAGCCTGTGTTATTTCTTACAGTTTTAAATCTATGCCCCTTTGTACTTTCTGAGGTAGGGATATTATTTTCCCTTTTTGTAGATAAGTTTAAGTTTAAGTGACTTTCTCACAGTCACACAACTGGGCAGAATTCAAACTCAGATCTCTCCACCGATCTGGTCTGAATCCTCTATAATATCTAGCTGCCTCCAGTTTTATGTGCTCAGGCTATAGCCCTTAATCAAATAACAAAATGCTAAATGATTATTAAATTAATTAAGGTCCTGCTTTGCAGAAGAGATGGGAACCCATGCATAGAAAGCATCCTCTCTATGCCACAAGTGAACTTTCTTGCTGATTCCCTACCCAATTTAGAGAAGTGAGTAGTCACATTCTCTGGATTCAGCAGGTATTCTGCAGTGCTAAGCAGTCAGCATCACCATCTTGCCTCATCTGAGCTCCTATTGTTCCTCTCAGAGGAAGATTCCAAGTTGGGGTACTTTGGGCCTTTCCTTATTCTAGATAGCTTAAAGCTAAAGTTTGTATGTCCAGATAAAGATGGCAGCATGGAGGATAGCAAATCTATTGGTACCAGTGGAAAGCTTCCAAAGAGCTGTAACTAGGAATTTTTAGAACTGGGACATGCCTACGGGAAATACTATATGTTATTGTTTTGTCATGCCCAACTCTTCATGACCTCATGTGGGGTTTTCTTGGCAAAAACACTAGAGTGGTTTGTCATTTCCTTTCCAACTTATTTACAGATGAAGAAACTGAGGCAAAAGGGTTAAGTGATTTGCTCAGGGTCACTTTGAATACTGGATTTGAACTCAGGGCTTCCTGACTCAAGGCCTGGCTCTCTATCCACTGTCCTATCCAAGTATAAAGTATATAATAATCTGTAGAGGGAAGAACAAGGGAGATGCTCATTCCAGCTCAATCCAATAGCTTTAACTTCCTATTTTGACTATTCTTGCTAATTGAACAATGAAACAGTGTGATTGATGCCAGGGAAACTCTCTCTAAGACTATAATTGGCAAGCAAATGGCAATTCTTTTAGGAGTTTCTTTATCTAGAATTCTGGTGTCAATGAAATCATAGGTTTGAGAAGGAAAGAAGAAAGGAAGGGAGGGAGAAAAAAGAAAAGAGGGAAGAAGAAAAGGAGGGAGAGAGAGAAGGAGGAAAGAGGGAAGGAAGTATAGAAGGAAAAAAGGAAAATTCATGCTATATAGGTGCCAGATAGTTTTGATTCTACCTACTAAAAGCCTGACAGTGTTATCTGAGAGCCCCTGAGTGAAATGCCGTCTGGAAAGCTTGTCTCTCCACCCTAGTTCCAGCTCTAAACCACAGTTTCCATCTCTTGCTTCCATTCCTGTTCTACTCAGACATAAGCCATTTAGGGTATAGAAACCCATTAAAACTTAATTACAAGAGTTCTTATTTTGCTGCTCTAAAACATCAGAGACTATTTTTATTGTATATGATGTATTAAAGCCATTTTGGGGATAGCTCACTTTCCTTTTCCCTAACTCACCCTTCTCCAAACCTTTTATTTTAAACTGGGCATTCACCCCATCAGCTGTTCCTTAAGTTATCACCCTATTATATCTGTAGCAGAATTAAAAGGAGAGAGAGCTTTTTAATTCTGACACATTAGAAAGCAGATACATCATTTCTGGCACTTCAGAAGATGAGTTTTATTCTCTTCCTAACCAGTATACGAGCAGTGCCTTTTAAAAAAAATTCCTCTTGGCTTTATTTTTTATTTGCTGCCTCAGACTCAAACTCTAAAATGAAGAGTTTGGATTAGAGCAGAAGTTCTTAGGTCCTTTTTTGTGAAGGACCCCTTTGGCAATTTTGGGGAAGTCTATGGTTCTCTTCTTGGAAATGCACAAAATAAAATACAGAGGATTGCAAAGGAAAATAGTTATGTTAAATGAAGTTGTAAAAGTATTTAAGAACAAAAAACAAACTCCACAGACCTTAGATTAAGAGCCCCTGAACTAAATGATCATCAGAGATTTTTCTATTAAGGATCCAGGTCAGTTTCATATCCTCAAGAAACACTGACTTGTCATAAGAAACTGATTGGTCATGGGCTCCAAAGAATATTGCCTTTTATTTTTAACTTGAATTTTAGATTCCAGATTGAAATTTGGTCAGAATGGGTGGGGATAATAATCAAAGGTTGGGCTTAATAGCAGAAGTTCTGTTATTGTTTTGGAAGTAATTGGTTTAAATGACTTGGCCAGGGTCACATAGCTGAGGTAGGATTTGTATTCAGGTCCTCTTGAGTCCGGGATAGTTTCTGGCACATAGCCTCCCCAGTATCTAGAAGTTCTTAAAAGTCTTGATGATCTTGGGAATTCTCAACTAGATTTAAATCAACAGTCCAGTAAAATTGTCATCTTTCCCTTCATCTCTCATCTTCCACTCCCATATATCTAATTAGTGACTACCCTAATTAAGGCCTTTTTTCATTTGTTATTACCTCGTTCTATTCATGATCCCTTAACAGTAATAATTAATAATAGCTAGCAGTTATATAACCCTTTAAGGTTTGCAAAATACTTTCCATTATCTTATTTTGTCCTCACAACATTCCTGGAAGGTAGGTGCTATCATCACCCCCACTTTGCAGATGAGGAAACTCAGTGACTTGCTCAGATAATAAGTATCTGAGGCTGGATTTGAAATCATACCTTCCTCAAGTTGGGTCCTGTGCTCTATCCACAGCACCACCTAGTGGTGTCAGTTATGCCATCATTATGCTAGCTGGGTTTCCTGTACCTGAGTTCTCACTGATTAATCAATTAACTGTCCCTAAAATTCTACTTTTATCATGCTACTGGGGTTCCTGTACCTGAGTTCTCACTGATTAATCAATTAACTGTCCCTAAAATTCTACTTTTATCATGCTACTGGGTTTCCTGTACCTGAGTTCTCACTGATTAATCAATTAACTGTCCCTAAAATTCTACTTTTATCATGCTACTTCCCCGCTCAGAAACATTCAGTGTCTCCCTAGTGTTTGTAGAGATGAACCGTTAATCCTTAGTTTATACTTTAAGTATCCTACAAAGTAGCCAGCACTTATCCCTAATATTAATCTGGCTACTTCAGCTCTACTAGTCTACATACTATATGGAATAATATTTATAGTCTCACCCCTACACTCTTTAAGACTCCTACAAAGTTAGAATTAGAAAGAACCATGAAATCATTGAGTGATTTTCCATTAACTGTTGAAATACTAATTATCATTATTGTTGTCCTTATTACATGATATTTCCTATCTGGCCACTGACCACTTCTGACGTACAGCTTGGAAGAAAAGGTTTAAAAAGTCTTCTGTATCCCACATTTTGAATCCTCCCATCAAAGGGTCATTCTTGGGAAGAGGCAAGAGGGAAGAATACTATAGTTAAATGAAAGTAGTGTCCCAGTTGAAAAGGAAGGGTCAGGGTCATTTTTACAGCAGGAGTTATCTGAGCATAGAAGACTCATTTCCAACACTTTTCTCCTTCATGAGACTTTCCTAGAAGGGGAAAATCCCTCAGGGCATTCCTAGAAGAAGAATCTTGATCCTATTGGGCTGCCCATTTCCAGGAGGGCAAACCTTCTGTCTTTTCAAGAGTATGATCCTGAGCAAACCATGTCAATTCTTTGGACCTCAGTTTCCTTGTCTGTAAAATGAGGGGGTTAGACAAGATGGCCTCCAAGATCCCTTCTAGCTCTAAATGAATGATCCTCTGAATTTTAATATTTTGTGTTTCTTTTCGAATTGACAGAAACATAAGTTCTTCCATTTCCAACTTTCTGTACCATCTGTATGCTTGAGGGCATCCTCATCTGATTTTGTAGGAAATCAATTGTACATTTCCTCTTAGCCTATGGGGGAAAAGATTGATAACAAGGAAGTAACAGTTATAAGTTGACAGTGGAACATATTTCTCAATGAGGATGAAGTGACATCAAAGTATAAACTAGAATGAAAGGATTAAGTTATCCCACCTTCCTAGATGAGAGAATTAGATTGGACTTGATGGTTTTTAGGGTCTTTCCCAATGTCCTATCTATGAACCTGTGATCACAGATATAGGGCTGAAAGGATGTTGTGGAATCTAATATTTTACAGAAGAGGAAACTGAGGCTGAGTGCTAGAAGTAATTTGCTCAAGGTCACATGTAAGTAGTAGAGCAGGAATTGGAACCTGAATTGTCCATCTCCACTACACTATTTCTGCCTCCCATGACAAGCTTATTATCCTCTTGGGGTAAATCCTTTCCCAGGAATCATCTCTGTTGATGTGAATCCAAATGTTTATAGATAATATTTTTTTTTTCCTCGAAGGACTCTTCAAATACCGTTTTAAGTGTATAATTTGAAGATTTGGTTTTTTAATTGTTTTACATTGCATAATCAAATGATTTGCTGGAATATTGCAAGTGAATTCTGATGGCATTCTGTTTAGAACAAAGCTTGTGAAAACCCATATTGCAAACAAGCCATTTCTATAGCAAAGAGCTTTCTTGGACTCTATTGGAGATACCAGCAAGGGTAGTTCGGAATCTAATTGTCATGTCTTGGGATGATGAAGATATGTTTGTTAGTCCTTGAAGTGAGTCATCCTTGTCCTCTCACCAAAAAGCACACTTCAGGGTCAATAGCATTGATCTTAATTCACTGAGGTCTCTTGGGGGAAGGTAGGGAGAAATAGGAATCTTTGTGGGTCTTTTCCAGAGTGGCATTTTTTTCCCTCTTTATTACAGATAAATTGACTTGACATAGGAACTTCAAAAGATCACTGAACTTAAGGCTCTATTTTCATCCTACAGTTAATTCCTCCCATCTCCCTTCCCTCTTTTTAGTCCCTCAGTGCATACACACCCCCGAAAGCCTTTTCCAGTTGACTTGGACTGCAGGTTGAAGAGAGTTCATTCCCATCATTTTCCCTTGAGTTCCTAGTAGACTTCTCCCCCATCTCTTAGCATTTCCTTTAAGGTTCTAGGTTCAGTGTTACTCAGAAAACAAATAGCACTTCAGCAACCCAGAAGAAAGAGAGATTTCTTTAAAATGTTGAAGAATAGCAGAGGCTTTATTAAGATACTTTCAGATAACGTTTGCTCAGCTCAGCACTCCAGTAGAAGATTTCCAAAGTCTATTAGGCAGCAAATACAATCGTGGCTTTTGAATCATAAGGTTGATTTGAAAAATTGGCACCTAGACTTCCGGCCAAGATGGCGGCGTGGAGGCAGACAGCTGCTTGAGCTCCTCGTTTTCTCTCAGAACTTACTTCATGACAAGCCTCTGACTTAATGCTTGACCCAGAAAGAAATCCACAGATGATCACCAAGAGAAGACATCCTTGAAAGTCGCCAGAAAAGGTCTGTGTTTGTTCGGGGGAGGGTCAATCAGACTGGGCGCAGACTGAGGGCAGACAGCCAGAGCAAAACAGGCAGCTCATACAGCTCAGACCGGAGGGGGAGGGGTGTGATCTCTGCCGTTTCTGTGAAAGGGCTTTTGCCCCAGTGTGGATGCTCCGTCTTGGCAGCAAGCCAGGAGCGGTGGAGAGGGTGTAAACACCGGAGGTGAAGATTAAAACCCCAGAAAGCCAGCGTCTCTCAGAGCCCGGCCACCCCCAACCCCCACCTGGACTGACTCGGTGCGTTCTCGGAGCCTCAGAGGGCAGACTCAGTACAGTCATTGCTGTTCTGTTAGTGGCTCTCTGCTGCGCTACCCCCAGTCTGTAGAGGAAGCCCATTAATACCATCCAGCCCTATCCCCCGCAAAACAGACCAATTGTTTCTCTTGTCAGTTTGTTTTCTTTGATTCCTACTCTGACAAAATGAACAAAAAATTCAAAAGGGCTCTAACCATTGACAGCTTCTGTGTGGAGAGGGAGCAGACTTCAAATGCTGAGGAGACTAGGAACAGAATGTCCCCAGATGTATCCCCTGGGAGGGATATAAGCTGCTCCTCAATACAAAAGAACCTCATAGAGGAAATCAAAAAGGCTCTCACAAGAGAGCTGGAAGAGAAATGGGAAAAGGAAAGGGAAGCTTGGCAAGAGAGCCTGGAGAAGTCATCCCATGCATTCAAAGACAGAATGGATAAAGAAATCAAATCATTGAGAAACAAGATTAGTGAGCTGGAAAAGGTAAACAACTCCAAAGAAAACAGGATTAGTGAGCTGGAAAAGGTAAACAACTCCAAGGAAAACAGGATTAGAGAGCTGGAAAAAGAAATCAGCTCTCAAAAAAATAAAATGGATAAAATGGAAAAAAATTCCATAGAAGATAAAAACTCAATTGGACAATTACAAAGAGATATAAAAAAAGTGAGTGAAGAAAATACATCATTGAAAATTAGACTGGAACAAGTAGAAATGAATGACTCAAGGAGAAACCAAGAGGGAGTCAAGCAAAACCAGAGAAATGAAACAATTGAAAAGACGGTCAAGTACCTTACCAGAAAGACAACAGACCTGGAAAACAGATCCAGGAGAGACAATTTGAGAATAATCGGACTCCCTGAAAAATGGGAGGAAAAAAAGAGCTTGGACACCATTTTCGAGGAAATTATCAAAGAGAACTGCCCAGACGTTTTGGAAACAGAGGGTAAAATAGACATTGAGAAAATTCATCGATCACCTACTGAAAGGGACCCTAAAATCAAAACGCCAAGAAATATAGTGGCCAAGTTCAAGAACCATCAGACAAAGGAAAAGATATTGGAAGCTGCTAGAAAAAAACAATTCAGATATGGAGGATCCACAATAAGGATAACACAGGATCTAGCAGCGTCCACATTAAAAGAACGCAGGGCCTGGAACATGATATTCCGAAAGGCTAAGGAACTTGGTATGCAGCCAAGAATAACTTACCCAGCAAGAATGAGCATCGTTTTCCAGGGAAGAAGATGGACATTTAACGAAATAAATGAATTCCATCTATTTTTGATGAAAAAACCAGACCTACATAAGAGGTTTGATCTTCAAATACAGAACTCAAGAGACTTCTAAAAAAGGTAAAAAGAAATCTTGAGAACTATACTTCTGCCAAAAAATATGTAAAGAACATATGTACAATTTGTCTTAGAAACTAGAGGTGGAAAGGAGATTATATCATAAAAAAGTATAAAGTGGTGGTACTACATCTCATGAAGAGGCAAAGGTAACCTATTATATCTGAGAGAAAGAAAGGAGGGAGATGAACATAGCGTGTATCAATAGACATATTCGATTTATGGTGAAACTTCTTCCACTTCATTGAAAAGTGAAAGGGAAGGAGTAAGCTAAGGGGAAGGGAATACAGTAATTTCGAGGAAAAGGGGTAAAATAAGGGGAGGATCTTTAAGGTGGGGGAGGGATCCTAAAAAGGGAGGGCTGTGAAAAGCAAGTGGTGTTCACCAGTTTAATACTGGATAGGAGGGTAAAAGGGAAGGAAAGGGGAAAAGCATAAGCAGGGGTTAATAGGATGGCAAGCAATATAGAATTAGTCCTTCTAACCATAAATGTGAATGGGGCAAACTGCCTCATAAAGAGGAAGCAGTTAGCAGACTGGATTAAAAGTCAGAATCCTACTATATGTTGTTTACAGGAAACACACCTGAAACAGGATGAGACATTCAAACTAAAAGTAAAAGGGTGGAGCAGAATCTATTATGCTTCAGGCAAAACCAAAAAAGCAGGAGTAGCCATCCTCATCTCAGATCAAGCAAAAACAAAAATTGATCTAATTAAAAGAGATAAGGAAGGGCATTATATCCTGCTAAAGGGAAGCATCAATAGTGAAGCAGTATCAATATTAAACATGTATGCACCAAGTGGTGCAGCATCTAAATTCTTAAAAGAGAAATTAAGAGAGCTGCAAGAGGAAATAGATAGCAAAACTATAATAGCGGGAGATCTCAACCTTGCTCTCTCAGAATTAGATAAATCAAACCACAAAATAAATAAGAAAGAAGTCAAAGAGGTAAATAGAATACTAGAAAAGTTTGATATGATAGATCTTTGGCGAAAGCTAAATGGAGACAGAAAGGAATATACTTTCTTCTCAGCAGTTCATGGAACCTATACAAAAATTGATCATATACTAGGGCATAAAAACCTCAAAATCAAATGCAGTAAGGCAGAAATAGTAAATGCATCCTTTTCAGACCATAATGCAATCAAAATAACATTTAATAAAAAGCCAGGGGAAAATAGACCAAAAAATAATTGGAAACTAAATAATCTTATACTAAAGAATGATTGGGTAAAACAGCAAATCATAGACATAATTAATAACTTCACCCAAGAAAATGACAATAATGAGACATCATACCAAAATGTGTGGGATACAGCCAAAGCAGTAATTAGGGGAAGTTTTATATCTCTACAGGCCTACTTGCATAAAATAGAGAAAGAGAGGGCCAACGAATTGGGTTTACAACTAAAATTGCTAGAAAAGGAACAAATTAAAAACCCTCAGACAAACACAAAATTTGAAATTCAAAAAATAAAAGGTGAGATTAATAAAATTGAAAGTAAAAAAACTATTGAATTAATTAATAAAACTAAGAGTTGGTTTTATGAAAAAACCAACAAAATAGACAAACCCTTAGTAAACCTGATTAAAAAAAGGAAAGAGAAAAAGCAAATTGATAGTCTTGAAAATGAAAAGGGTGAACTCACCACTAATGAAGAGGAAATTAGAACAATAGTTAGGAGCTACTTCGCTCAACTTTATGCCGATAAATTCGATAACTTAAATGAAATGGAAGAATACCTTCAAAAATATAGCTTGCCCAGATTAACAGAGGAAGAAGTAAGTAGTCTAAATAGTCCCATCTCAGAAAAAGAAATAGACCAAGCTATTAACCAACTTCCTAAGAAAAAGTCCCCAGGACCAGATGGATTTACAGGTGAATTCTACCAAACATTTAAAGAACAACTAACTCCAATGCTATGTAAACTATTTGAAAAAGTAGGGATTGAAGGAGTCCTACCAAATTCCTTCTATGACACAGACATGGTACTGATACCTAAACCAGGTAGATCGAAAACTGAGAAAGAAAACTATAGACCAATTTCCTTAATGAATATTGATGCTAAAATCTTAAATAAGATATTAGCAAATAGACTTCAGAAAATCATCCCCAGGATAATACACTATGACCAAGTGGGATTTATACCAGGAATGCAGGGCTGGTTTAATATTAGGAAAACTATTAGTATAATTGATCATATTAATAATCAAATTAATAAAAACCATATGATCATCTCAATAGATGCAGAAAAGGCATTTGATAAAATCCAACATCCATTCCTACTAAAAACGCTTGAGAGTATAGGAATAAATGGACTATTCCTTAAAATAATAAGGAGCATATATTTAAAACCTTCAGTAAACATCATATGTAATGGTGATAAACTAGAACCTTTCCCTGTAAGATCAGGAGTGAAACAAGGTTGCCCACTATCACCATTACTATTCAATATAGTACTAGAAACTCTAGCCTTGGCAATAAGAGCAGAGAAAGAGATCCAAGGAATTAGAGTAGGAAATGAAGAAATCAAATTGTCACTTTTCGCAGATGACATGATGGTATACTTAGAGAACCCCAAAGACTCTGCTAAAAAGCTATTAGAAATAATTCAGAATTTTAGCAAAGTCGCAGGATACAAAATAAATCCACATAAATCCTCAGGATTTTTATATATTACCAACACAATCCAACAGCAAGAGATACAAAGAGAAATTCCATTCAAAATAACAGTCGATAGTATCAAATATTTGGGTATATATCTACCAAAGGAGAGTCAGGAATTATATGAGCAAAATTACAAAACACTTGCCACAAAAATAAAGTCAGATTTAAATCATTGGAAAGACATTCAATGTTCTTGGATAGGCCGAGCGAATATAATTAAGATGACAATACTCCCCAAACTAATCTATTTATTTAGTGCTATACCAATCAGACTCCCAAGAAACTATCTTAATGACCTAGAAAAAATAACAACAAAATTCATATGGAAGAATAAAAGGTCGAGAATTGCAAGGGAACTAATGAAAAAAAAGTCAGAGGAAGGTGGTCTAAGTGTACCTGATTTAAAGCTATATTATAAAGCAACAGTCACCAAAACCATTTGGTATTGGCTAAGAAATAGACTAGCTGATCAGTGGCATAGGTTAGGTTCACAGGACAAGATAGTGAATAAAAATAGCAATCTAATCTTTGACAAACCCAAAGATCCCAAATTTTGGGATAAGAATTCATTATTTGACAAAAACTGCTGGGAAAACTGGAAATTAGTATGGCAGAAACTAGGCATGGACCCACATTTAACACCACATACTAAGATTAGATCAAAATGGGTCCAAGATTTAGGCATAAAGAACGAAATCATAAATAAATTGGAGGAACATGGGATGGTTTACCTCTCAGACTTGTGGAGGAGGAAGGAGTTTGTGTCCAAGGGAGAACTAGAGACCATTATTGATCACAAAATAGAACATTTTGATTACACCAAATTAAAAAGTTTCTGCACAAACAAAACTAATGCAAACAAGATTAGAAGGGAAGTAACAAATTGGGAAAAAATTTTTACAGTTAAAGGTTCTGATAAAGGCCTCATCTCCAAAATATACAGAGAATTGACTTTAATTTATAAGAAATCAAGCCATTCTCCAATTGATAAATGGTCAAAGGATATGAACAGACAATTTTCAGATGATGAAATTAAAACTATTTCCACTCATATGAAAGAGTGTTCCAAATCACTATTGATCAGAGAAATGCAAATTAAGACAACTCTGAGGTATCATTACACACCTGTCAGATTGGCTAAGATGACAGGAACAAATAACGATGAATGTTGGAGGGGCTGTGGGAAAACTGGGACACTGATGCATTGTTGGTGGAGTTGTGAAAGAATCCAACCATTCTGGAGAGCAATCTGGAATTATGCCCAAAAAGTTATCAAAATGTGCATACCCTTTGACCCAGCCATACTACTACTGGGCTTATACCCCAAGGAACTACTAGAGAAGGGAAAGGGTCCTGTATGTGCCAAAATGTTTGTGGCAGCCCTTTTCATAGTGGCTAGAAGCTGGAAAATGAATGGATGCCCATCAATTGGAGAATGGTTGGGTAAACTATGGTATATGAATGTTATGGAATATTATTGTTCTATAAGAAATGACCAACAGGAGAAATACAGAGAGGCTTGGAGAGACTTACATCAACTGATGCTAAATGAAACGAGCAGAACCAGAAGATCTTTATACACTTCAACAATGATACTGTACGAGGATGTATGCTGATGGAAGTGGATTTCTTCAACATAGAGAAGAGCTAATCCAATTCCAATTGATTAATGATGGACAGAACCAGCTACATCCAGAAAAGGAACACTGGGAAATGAATGTAAACTGTTATTTTTACCTTCTGAATCCAATTCTTCCTGTGCAACAAAAAATTCGGTTCTACACACATATATTGTATCTAGAATATACTGTAATATATTTAACATATATAAGACTGCTTGCCATCTGGGGGAGGGGGTTGGGGGAGGAAGGGAAAAAAATCTGAACAGAAGTAAGTGCAAGGGATAATGTTGTAAAAAATTACCCATGCATATGTAATGTCAAAATATGTTATAATTATAAAATAAAATAAAAAATTAAAAAAAAAAAAATTAAAAAAAAAAAAAAAAAAAAAAAAAAAAAAAAAAAAGAAAAATTGGCACCTAATGGCTTACAACTGGAATAAATGTCTCATAATTGGATTGTGGAGGGAAACTTTTGTATGCATGTACATGCGTGCCCCACACCCTTGGTATTACTTGTCATTTCAATCAGGAGTATAATTCCTACCCCCACCTCTAATTAGGAGCAAAAGACAAGAGTTCAAATCTGTCACTATTCATTTCTCAATTTCTGCCATATATTGAAGGGAATGATTGTTGAGAGGCTCCTGCCTGGAATTTCTCCCTGCTGGTGTTTGAAAGGCCAGAACCAGAGAAGTCCTGAAAAATTAATGGGGTCTCCATAGGTTCCCTACACTCCTGGCTAACCTCTTTTCACCTCTTCTCACTAGTGGTGGCCAATGAAAAGTTAGGAGCATAATAGCTGCCCAGCAGTTGGTCTTTTGTATGCAAATATGACCTAAAGCATGCCTGGAAGTCAGTGGTATATTGTTGCTGGCTATGGTGAGATTTCAAACAGACACACAGGCTTTTAAAATATTCCAGACAGATATTGAAAATGTCAGCAGCAGGTTTTGCCCACGTACTTCTTGCTGTTCTCCTTTTCCCTGCTCCCTCCCTGCCCCTAGCCACAAAATATAATCAAAAAGCTGGTAAATAATTTTTAAAAGTACCTCAAAGGATTTTCAGAATACAAAGTGAGTCCCTTCTCTAGTTTGGAAGGAGGGAGATTGACTGGAGAAGAAAGTGTTTGGGTTGATTTTTTTTTTACTCCAAGATTTTTTAAACATTCAAGAGCATCCCAATAGATCCTGAACTCATAAGTGTCTGTATTTTCCCCATTATGTGAGGGTCATTGAATTTTTTCATTGAATTTTTTTCAGTTAACTGGATGCCAACATTTGGGGCCAGCTTTTAAATTAAAATCATGCACGGGATATTGGACTGAACTTCAGCTGTCTTTGATATGTTTAGTGGAATTGGAAACCGGAAGGGTCTATTGAGATCAGAGTTCAGTCTTGGTTATTGTCTTAGCTTATCTCTTCAGTTTGAAATGAAGCATGGGTTGCTCTCACTGCCTCTGCTGGCAAATATTGCTGCATGGTGGTCTGGGGAAGGATGGGAAAGGGCAATCTATGCATTAGCAGCTTCATTTGGAAAACAAGGACTCAGTGACCTCTAAGATCCTTTTCATCTTTCAATCCATAAGCCTATGAGTTTTGGTGCCTTGAACTCCTCATTTGGAAAAATGAAGGGATTGGATCTTGACCACTAAGATCTTTAACTCTGTGATTCTGTGATATTCTGTGACTCTGTTTCTTTGAAAAATGAAAAATTTGGACTGATGACCTCTAAAATCTCTTCAGGCTCTAAATCTATCATACTTTGGAGATGACTTTATCAAAGAGTATGACTAAAGTAACTACATCCACCCTCCCAGACCAAGCAGACATTATACCCTAGGACAGTATCTTACAGAGTCTAGAGTGGACGGAAAGATTCTACTCCAGAGAACTAAGCTGTGTTTATACTTGCTTGTCCAGCACAGAATCACTGCTGGACCAGAGCAGCTTGGAGTATGAAACCAAAAACCTTATCCCAATTTCTTTCTTTCTTTTTTTTTTTTTTAAAAGAAGATTCCATCAGTGAGTTACTGTCTTGTTTGTCTGCCTCTGGTAGTGTGCTCTCTTTGAGAGCCCAAGATTTCCCAAGGGTTTCTTCTGAAACAAGGAGAGAGATGATATAGGTGCCAAAGGATTATAGTCTGTCCCCAAAGTCTTAGTGCTGTTAAAGCTTAGACACTGCACTAAGACATTGGGGACATATTGTGTAACATCAGTAACAGCTTGTCTTTCATATAGAAATATCACTATTGACCTTCTATCCAAAAAGGATATTTGTGCCGCTGTGTTGCATTCTTTATAACAGGAATAGACAGCATTGAATACTCTCTGTAAACATTCTTGGGAGAAACGACCCACATTTCCAAGATGGCAGCAAAGTTCAGGGCTGCATTTCATTGCTATCAAACTAATAGAAACTAAAGGAATTCTTAGAGTATCAATCTGTCAACAAATACCTACTGTGTGCCAGGTTGTCTGCTAGGTTCTAGGAATACAAAACAAAACATTTCTGACCTCAAGATCACATTCTACTAAAAGAGAAGTGTTAGACATATAAATAGTTGTTTGGGCTTTTTAAAAGTAATTGTATGACCTAAGGGATAAATAGCTGGCCTTAGAGTATAGAAGACCTGGTGTCAATTTTGTCCTCTGATAATGATTGATTAGGTGGCCTTGGAAGATTAGTTGTGTGTTCCACCTGTCTCTAGGGCTCCAAGGAATTCTCTAAGTTGCTTGCTAATTGGCAATGCAAAATAATTGGAGAGTGCAATGGAGAGTACCAAAAAAGCTTCTTGAGGAGGTGACATTTGAGCCTAGCTTTGAATGAAATGAAGAATTCTAAGTGGAGCTAAGGAAAGAGTGAACTTCAACTAGAAGTATCTTTGCAAAGGCAAGGAGATGAGAAATGGGTTATAATGTATGTGGAAAGATAAGGGGGCCAGTATAATTCGACTCTATAGTCTAAGAAAGGCAATGATGTGTAAGAAGGCTGGAAAGGTAGGTTAAGGCTAGATAGTGAAGGGAATTATATAGCCTCAAGAAAAGTTTATATTTAATTCTCTACATAACCAGCAGCCCCTGGTGTTTATTGAGTAGTTTACAGAGCACCCCTGTATTCTATCAGCTAAGATAACCAGCCCATTTAAGGGACCATTAAAGTCCGGCATGCTGACTGAGAGAATGGCCACTTCCCTCTAGACAGAGGTGAATAGAAACCCAGCTTCCATTGTCGATCCTGCCATTGACAGAAGCTGGCCTGTTTTCCCCTGGATGCCGAGAGAATTAAATCGATTTAGAGCTTATGGGATTTGGAAACACTGTGCCCTGGGTATCTATACATGAAGAACTTTCAGATGTTGTGCATTTGAAGAGGGTCTCCAGGCTAATCTGAAAGACTGCTTTAAGATGCTCTTGCTGCCTTTTGAAGAGAGCACCTGCATTACACTGAGGGGGATGAGAAAGAAGAGAACGGTTATTGTAGCCTCTTACTTCAGGGCTCAGATTGGACATGGTGTGATAATACTTAGTCTCCTCAAATGACTGCCCAGTCATGCCTTAAAGGGCTGAAACTTGGGGCAGGCTTTATTTCTTCCCTACTTTTTTTTGGTGAGTTCTTTCTAAATGATACTTCTTTTCTCCTTTGAAGGCAGAACTATTTCCACTTCCCCTGGTTTGAAAGTTCTTTTCAGGCACAACCATGCACACAGTGGGTGCCCAAGAAAGACTTTTGGATTCCACTGTTGCTTGGAAGTTTGTTTCTGCTTTGAAGAAGGATCAGTTTCAAGTTGCCTTTGCCCTGGAGTAGGTGCTGTTTGGTTAAGCAGTAAGGTGGTGAGCTGGCCTCTGGGTTTGGGAAGCTAAAGGTTTTTTAGAATAAGGGCCCTTTGCTTGTATCCTTGGTCACAGACTCCTTGGAGCTGCCTGCATACTGCTCCCTTAGCAGAAAGAGCTCCTTTGTGAATCCTGAAAGGGAAGGCATTCCATACCTTTTTTCCTGACAGAGCAAGCACAGGCCATGTTTGTATGACACCAGAAGACATCAGGTCTTCCAGGAGACCAGCCCTTGGCCTTCCAAAATAATGAAAGAAGGCCCAGACTTTCTCCCTCCTCTGAAAAACTGAATCTTTTCACTTCGAAAAACCCTTAAGAAAGGAGACTAGAGGGCCACGAACTGTAAGCATAAAGGATTTTTTAAACTAAACAAGAAAACCAATTATTTTTCTAACTGTTTTACTCCTTCAAATCTCTCCCTGTAATGGAGATTTAGAATCCATCACTGTTGGGCTATTATTTCTGTGTAAACAGTGTCATGCCCTATTGCACCAAGCAAACAGTCAATTTTTTTCCATTACACTTAGGCGAAAACAACCCAGGGTGCCGAGTCGATGATCTCAAGGAGCATATTTTAGCTGATAGGGAGCACGTGACTGTGTAACTGGGGCCTGTGTAGGAGAAAAGGGTTAAAACACACAGAGACTGAGTTATCTAGAAAGGACCTGTCTTCATCAGAGTCATTAACCTTGAACACTTAGCTCTAGAAATCTGCTTCATACTCCACAGCTGGTCTTTTTTAAGATAAAAGAAATGGGGAAGAAGGGCAGGGGATGAGAATAAGCATTTATACAGTGTCTACTGTGTGCCAGACACTGTGCTGAGTGCTTTTTATAAAGTTCTCACTTGATCCTCACAACAACCCTGTGAGATACATGCTATTATTATTCTTATTTTAGAGTTGAGAAAACTGAGGCAGCAGAGATAAAATGATTTGCCAGTTCTTTTAAGATTCTGTGGCTTATAGACTTATTGTCCTGGATACAACTTGTATGAACTCAGGAAAAGTGATTGTCAAATATTCAGTATGAATATTTACACCTCAGAAATCAGCAAATGCTCCAATCAAAGCTTAATTGATTGTTTTGTTGATTGTCTAGATTTGAAAAAGCAATGGGGAAAATGTTGGCATTGCCGCTTAAACTTAAATATGCTGTGCTTTTCAGAGAGCTGGTTATTAAATACTTACCAGCACTGCCCTGCTTGTGGGCAGCCCCATATTCCTGAGCTTTGTCCCATGTTGCTTGACACCCACTGCATATCTACCTAATCTGCTATTACTTCTACTTTATGCTTAACTAAACACCATTGTTGATTTACCCTTGGAACGTGTTGGACCAGAAATCCCCCTTATGCTTCTATAGATACCTGCTGTTGTTTTGGGATCTGTATTCTAGCTAGTCTCTCTTTTTGTGCTTGGCCAAAGTACATTGAGATTTACAGAGAATGAGCAGTGATGCTATTTGTGGGTTGTGTGTGTGCCTCCAAATGATCCTTTCTGCTAGAGGCTTTGCCCTGAAGGATCATGATAAGATTATCTGGTGGGAGCTGATGAGAGTAGTCCAAGAGCCTTACCTGTGCTGTTTTGTTAGGCTTTGGAGACTCCCTCCTTTACTCTAGTTACGTGGCATGAGGGTTAGCACACTGGTCTTGAAGTCAAGAATATCTGAATGTGAATCCTGCCTCAGACACATATTAGCTATGTGATCTTGGGAAAGTCACTTAACCTCATTCAATCTTACTTTCCTCATTTGCAAAATGGAAATAATAATATCTACTTCAAAGAAGGATAAAATAAAATCAAATCTCTCTCCCCCTCCTGGGTATATGTGTCTGTATATATACATATATATATACACCTATATATATAGGCATATATAACATGTATAAAATGTAACTACAGAGAGAGGAGAAAGTAACTGAATTCTATATATATTTTACATGCCATTTTCCTCACTAAGAAGTTATATGCTTTAAAATAAAAAGTATAAATACACTTTCAAGTGCCATCATAGAAATGTTCAACTAATTTCAAGGAGTTAGTTGTGTTT
Organism: Sminthopsis crassicaudata; assembly: GCF_048593235.1. Taxonomy (NCBI): domain Eukaryota; kingdom Metazoa; phylum Chordata; class Mammalia; order Dasyuromorphia; family Dasyuridae; genus Sminthopsis; species Sminthopsis crassicaudata. The sequence goes on from NC_133620.1 coordinate 364,280,567, forward strand.
GATGACCACTACCATCTTACTCCATTTGAAATTTGTTAGGCAGTAACAAAGTTTGAAATGTTGAGTCTTGCAGGAAAAAAAAAAAATTACCTTTTAGCTCTAAATCTTGGGCTCCTATGAAACTGTGTTGGTGCTGAGGTTGGTCTCCCGATTCCTAATCCTATATTCTGCTTGTCAGCCCATGCTGTCTTGCTTCAGTGGGACTTTTCCCTTCATTAGCTTTTTTAAAAATCCCACATGGACACTATTTAGCATCTAGTTTCCTGTCAAACAGTTTTCCTTTAAGCGTCCTTTGAAGTCAACCAGCAGGCTTCACTCCCCTTCCATAGACAAGGGGCCTCTAAGCAGTAAAGATTGAGGGTTTCTTGGGATTTCTTATATGTGTTTGGTCTGTAATACATAAAATATACACATGCACACACATATTCATGGATGTATATATAACTCATTCCCAATTGGGAGATTTATTTCGAGTAACAAATGCTTCTGGTTAGCTTCTGTATGGATCAGGTCCAGCCCCAAATCATTGCCATGAGTAAAATTCATTGACAGCACAAGGAAATGAAAACAAACGTTCCCTGACATGGGGCATTTCCGTCTGGAGGCCTCTGGGATTTCTCCTCCTCTATTAAAATATCCACCAAATTACATGGAGTGGAACTTGGCAGCCACGGGCCAGTGGAGGCCTGTAGTACTTTAATTGTTCAGGAGAGAGGGGTCTGGATGAAGTGCCATTTGAAAAATCATTCTCCTTCCCTTGCCCCTCTGCCCCCTCCTCCATTTATACCTTGGTGAAATCTGCTCAAGGTTTAGGGGAGTCTATGCTCCCTCTACAGGCCAACAGATGCTCCAGGACTGAGTTCTGTCCAGAAGCACCTCAATCACCGGGGGAAAGATTGTGTTGTCTCTGGCAGCATCTTTATTCTACTTTTTGGGAAGCTATCCCTCTAGGGATAGGGGTGGAGGGAGTGTTGACAGCTGAAAACCCAACATTCTTGAGGCGGAAAGCCCTACATTCTTGAGACAGTCTTTTAAGCTTCTGGCTTAGTCCTGAACAGACAAATTCTGAATGTGGTTTTGATCAAAGACATTAGATTGGAAATAACTGAGGCTTTGGAGATTGAGTTTTTGCTCTTCTCCATTTCTTCCTTCATCTCTTCCCTCTTTTCTTCATTTTCCTTTTCACTTTTTCCTTCTTTACCTCTTCCTTCTCTATCTATACATTTTTCCTTTTCTCCCTTTTCTTTACTCTATGATTTCTTCTACAAATGAATTAACTTCACAATCAAGCCAGACAACTTAAATGCAATCCCCCTTGTGTTGTAGTGGGAAACACTTGGGAGCTCTAGTGGTTTACATTGTGGCTTGCAGGATAACTTCCTCAAAGCAAGCCACTTTTTTGGACTCTGGCCACTGTTGCCCCCCCCCCCCCCAAACAAAAATTTAAAAAGTACCAGTCATGCATGGTTCCTTCCTTCTCCCGCCTCTATCTTAGTCCCCATATTCCTAAGCACATATACCCCATAGTACTCTGGGAGAATCCTACTCTACCAAAATGGTCATTAAGGCTGAGCAGGGGAAAAATCTGACCTTGACTTTTCAAATTCCCAATTCCAAAGTGGGCCTTGTTTTTACCCATCAGTATTTTGGGCTAACTTAATTGTGAGCTCAGCAGATACAACAATGATAGGAGAAGGAAGTGAAGCTGATTGACCTCTATTAGATATCCTCAGTACTTGTCACTGTGACCTTTGCAAGCATCCTTATCTTGTGGCCAAAAATAAACGTTTTTTTCTTGCTTAGACTCTACTGTGTATCTGTGTGTGTATGTATCAGTGTGTCTGTGTCTATGTTTGTTTTCTCTTTGTAATTTATTTACATTTTGGAGAATTTTCTTTGAAACAAGCAAGTGAGCCAAAGCTGTTGGACCATTACATTTCTTTTCTCTGTAGGGTCCCATGTCCCAGATCTAATTGTGTCAGGCTTCCAAAAGCATAAGCCTCCTTGTAGCTCTATCTTCTCTCTTGCAGGCTGAACTCTTGAATGTGTGGCTGTATGCATAAATGAATGCATGCATCTAAACTTGTAGTGCAGCTTTTCCAGAAAAGACTGACTGTCAGCCTCCAGGGGGTTGGGACTCCTGTTTGTTTGCTTTCCATTTTTCAAGTGTATTTGCTGTTTTCCTCCTTTCTAACCCTTCCTCTGTCTCCTGCCCTATCCTACCCTTAGTTTTCTTTAAGAATAATCAACAAGGAAGATGATTTCAGAGAATGCATCTTCTTTCCCTTTTTGTCTAGATGGCGGACTGTGGGTGTAGAATATTATATATGCTGTCAGGCATAGTTAATGGGTTTGTTGGCTTTGCTGAGCTGCTTTTTTTAATTATTATTTTTAGTCTTTATTACAGGGGACAACTTACCTGGCTAGAGGACAAAGGAGGGTTATCTTTGGAAATTTGCAAAAGTATTTCTGAGGCTAGTTCCAATGATCTTGTGATGGAGAGAGACATCAATACCCAGAGAAAGGACTATGGGAACTAAGTGTGGATCACAACATAGTTTTTTCACACTCTTTTTTGTTGTTGTTGTTGTTGTTTGCTTGCATTTTGTTTTCTTTCTCATATTTTTCCTTTTTGATCTGATTTGTCTTGTGCAACATAATTGTATAAATACGTATACATATATTGGATTTAACATGTTTGAACATGCTTAATATATATTGATAATTTGCATCTGGGATGGGGGTGGAGGAAAAGAGGGCAAAATTTGGAATAGAAGGTTTTGCAAGGATCAATGTTGAAAAATTGTCCATGCATATGTTTTGAAAATAAAAAACTAATTTTTTTATTTTTTTATTAATTTTATAATTATAGTTTTTGGACAGTACATATGCATGGGTAATTTTTTTTTACAACATTATCCCTTATACTCACTTCTTTTCTGAATTTTCCCCTCCCTCCCTCTACCCCCTCCCTTAGATGACAGGCAATCTCATACATTTTAAATGTGTTACAGTATATCCTAGATACAATATATGTGTGTAAAACCAAATTTCTTATTGCACAGTAAAGAATTGGATTCAGAAGGTAAAAGTAACCTGGGTAGAAAGACAATAGTGCAAACAAAAACTGTAATTTAAAAAAAAAAAGTAAAATATCTCTGAGCAAGACCTTTGTTCCCCTCTAGCTTTTCCTTTCTTCCCCATCCCAAGCTGTAAACCAGAGATCAGAACTGTTTCTGTTTTGTCACCAGTCCTACATAATGGGATGCAATCTTTGCATTCTGGACTACCTTCAAGTCCCATAAGAAGAGAGTTTACTTGGCATCTTTATTTGTTTTTCCAGGGGAAATGGGATAGTATATAAAACAGCTACCTGACACTGTATACTAGGGGAATTATCTTGATACATTTGTTTCTTCCACTTTACCATTAAATATCATTGGGCGTATAGGGGGAGAGAAGAGGCAGGACTTAAAGATCAGTTAGTAGTAACAAGGCTCTATTACCTCTTCTGCAGCAATAATGTATCTTTTAAAAAATTTCTTTTTAGTGGGCAAGACAATTGGGGCTAAGTGGCTTCCCCAGTCATATAGCTAGTAAGTGTTAAATGTCTGAGACTGGATTTGAACTCAGATCCTCCTGACTTCAGGATGGGTGAGTGATATTCTATCTTAAAATCAGGGTGCAGCTGTAGGGGCCTCCCATCATTGCAGCTTTATTGAGAGCTCTCTCAGCAAGAGAGGGAGGGTAGCTTGAGGCAGTTGCAAGGAGAGCCCTTCAGAGCTAACCCTGGCTCTCTGGTTCTTTGTACATTGAGAAAGGGCTAGTTCAAGGACTTCCCGCTCTTCTGCATAGAACTGTTTTATTCTTTCCATGTGTTCTTGCACAGCAAGATTTGGAAGCCAAATGGCTTGGAGAAGAAATGGAGCCCAAGTTTTGGGGGTTTGTTTGTTTTTCCTATCCTACTTGCTAAAGTTTATTTTAAAAAAGCATTACTTTTGGCTCTCTGGCCAGAGCAGGGGAGTGGCTTCTTAGAGGATTAGTACTCAGCAGGCCTTGAGATGGAGAGAAACTGAAGCTGGTTTCTAATCAAAGATTCCCAACCCCCATCCCCTCTACCCACTTTTCATTCATAAGATACAGTTCTTCTCCATGGTGATTTAATAAGATGCTGTCTGTGTTCTTGGATTTTCCCATCTTTGCCTTTCTTTTCACCTGTCTCTGTCTGAAATTTATTTCTAGCTGTTGAAGCTTTCCCCTACCTTTACTCTACTTCCACAAGTGGTTCCCTCCTTTTCATCAGTATAACAGAAGATAAAGTTACTTATTTTCTGTTAAACATGTTTTATTTATTCCTTTTGTCTTTTTATCATAAAATCCCATTTTCTTCCAGACAAACCTTACCTTATAGGGAAAAAAGAAAAAAAAAATTCAACTAAAAACCTTATCTAACAACATATACAGTATTTAATAATAATAATAATAATAATAATAATATATGAATAATAGCTGCATTTATATAGTTAATATATGGTTTGTAAAGTGCTTTACAAACATTATCTCATTTGAACCTCACAACAGCTCTTTGAGTATGTACTATTGTCACCATTTTATGAGGAAACTGAGGCAAGAAAGAAAATAAATGGCTTGCCCAGGTTTATACAGCCAGCAACTTCTTTTGGTCATTCTTTGCTTTTTCCATTACTCATAGTTCAATCTTTTTAGTCTTTTTTTTTGTTTGTTTATTTACATTGTTGCAGTCATTGTTTATATACTCCCTTGGCCTTGCTTATTTTATTTTGTCTTAGTTCACCTAAAACTACCCATATTTCTTTAATTTTTTAATATTTATCTTTTATTATGACTCCATGAGAATGGTCTATTGCATTTTTAACTTAGCATTAGTGAACTTTAAAAAATATATATATAAGTATTTCAATATCATTGGTTTCCTTTGGAATCATATGCATTTTATTATTCATATAAAAACATTCTGATAAGAGGGTTGGTAGATGTCGCCACGTTTTCAAAGGGTTCATGATACAAAGAAATGCTAAGAACTACCATTTTAGAGTGATTTCCTCTGGAAGCTCCTTGAGTTATAAAATCCCTTTTGCTGTTTTTCAGTCATTTCAGTCATATATAATTCTTTGTGACCCCATTTGGGATTTTCTTAGCAAAAATACTGGAATGGTTTGCCATTTCCTTCAACAGTTCATTTTACAGGTGAGGAAATGGAGGCAAAAAGGGTTTGTCAGGGTCCTACAACTAGTTCAGGCCAGATTTTATCTGAGGAAGTTGAGTCTTCTTAATTCTTGGCTGTCACATGGTTCTCTGGGTGAGTGAGGGGTGGGGTGTCCATTTTATATTTTATCCACTGCACCACCTAGCTGCCCCTAAGGAAAAGCAGAGGGAATATGAATTCCCTCATTTGTAACCTCTTCACAATGTTTCCCCAACCCATCATTCTGCTTCTATGCTGCATTTCCTGTCATTTCCAGTGATGTCTTTACTCTATCATCCTTTACTTGTTCAGGCACGTCTTTCTAAGTCCTTAAATAGTTTCATATGCACAAGGGCTTGTCTTTACATCTAGGTTATGAGATCTGTGATGATGGGAACCATTTTTCTACGTTCTCTATTCTACTCACAGCACTGCATACCAGTAATGTCTGGTAGAGGCACTAATATTGAGTGCCTACTCAAGCTTCCTGACTTGAATGAAACTTCCCGTGGAAAGAAGAATGTGATTAAAACAAAACAAAACAAACAAACAAACAAAAAAAAAACCAACAAAAAAAACTACAGTTAAATTTATAAATATGCCAAAGAAAGATCTGTTCAAGTGTCCAGTCAATTGCTCTCTATCACCCTTTGCCCCATTCCATCATTTTAAATCAAAAATAATTTTTCTTTCTTCTATGGCTACTATGTGTTTCTTTCACCTCATAGATTGCCTAACTGCCTTTACAATTCAAGCCATGTATATTCAGCTTGAGCCCTTTCTTCATCCTCCAGCCCCAATTAAAAACTGTCATTTATTTACTTTTCACCTATCTAATGATACACATGTTGTCTCTCCCAGTAGAATGTAACCTCCTTGAGGGCAACAACTACTGTTTTATTCTGGCTTTTGTTTTCCCAGCTCCTACAGCAGTGACTGGATAAATGTTTTTGACTAATTCTGGTGCAATTTTTGTATTGGTTGATAATACATTGGGTATAGCATATGTGTTCAAGTTAAGACTTCTGTTGGGTCATAGGTAAGATAGGAAGCTCACTGGATTTTACTGAGATCTATTGTATCTAGCACATGCAAGATGAGAAGAAAAGCTTCATACAATGGAAAAGGGTACATTTGAAAACTCCTCTTTGCTACTCACTTACCCCTGTGACCTACTTCATGTGTCCCTCAATTACCTCTATTGTAAAATAACCAGATTCTCTCTAAGATTCCCTTCCCACTCTGAGTCAGCAGTTCAACGACCTTTCTTCCCTTTTTCCATCAGGAAGACTTCTCCTATTGAGGTTCCTCCATACGACTGAGTGGCAGGTGGTCTCAAATCTGTAGGATAGCTGTTTATTTGTAAATCTGAAGAGATAAACACAGTCCATGTGAGCTACAAGGCATTTCTGTCGACAGGATGAGATTTTTCTTTCTATCTTTCTATTCCTTCCCCCCCCTTTTTTTTAAATCACTGCTGAGATGAAGCTTCCTCCAGACACAACTGATTGTTAATAGATTCAGAGTCTGGCAGCTCCACCGAACACTGACTGTAAAGGAGGCAGGCTGCTCCCATATACTTGACACTGCCGATCAGAAGTGGTCTTCCTTTTGACGTCCCAGTATTGCTTTGCATCTGTGCTCTGAAAATGGCCTTGATCAAGTACCCAAGTCATTAAACTGAAACAGGGCCCTCATCATTCCCTTTCTTTCTTTTTTCCTTTTGTCACTGTAGGAAAGTGAACTGATATCTTTTCCTACCGGAAAAAAAAAAATCAAGTGGACTGGGGATACCTCCCCTCACTGTTAGATCCTCCCCCTTTTAACCCTAGTCCTCTCACATATCTCCAGATTTGACTCCTATTTGTGTTAGTACTGAGAAGAGTAAGAATGCAGTTGGTTTAACAAAGACTGGTATCCCTGAAGGAAGCCCAGCTATGTTAATCCAGAGGCCCTTCTTTCCCAGAAGGTCAGAACAACCACCCTAAATCCATTAAGCCTGGGTAGGGGACCTAGCCTCATTCTGGGCATTAGAATCTGTGCTGTCTCCCTCAGTTGTCCCTGTCCATTGGAGGGTCTGGAAATATAACTTATTAACCTCTCCTACCAGAGTTTTTTAAAAAAGTATTACCAAGAGTGGGGATTTATAAGTACCATCAGGATATAAGTATATAGAAACACAAGATACACACTTTTATTGTGCAGTACTTAACAAGTATTATCCATAAGCCCTACTCTACTGCCTTATCCTAGCAGAGAGGAGATGCTTCAGCTTCTCATATGCTATGCCAGCAGAATGAAAGTGCCAGCAGGTCCTACTAAGGCTTGAAAGACTTGGAATTAGGCCCCAAGATGGATTGTAGAGCTAACACCAGGGAGATCAGCCTAAGTAATGATAGCGAGAGACTTTTCTTCAGGAGGTAATGAATTATTTGAACCACAGAAATTTAGATCACCTGCTAAGACACAGAGGGGGTTCCAGACCAGCCTCAGCAACTATCATGTGGAGATGTTTCCTGGCCCCTGGCCCTGAAGATTTGGCAGTCCCTTCAGCTACAGAGACCTAGAAAAGAAAAGTTCTCTCCATTAAAGTCCTGGCAAATGGTCCATTATCAGAAATGGATATGGTTTTATCAGGAGAAATAGCATTTAAAAAATTACAGTTCTCTCTATTTGGCCATTGCATCCTAAGAACCATGATTTTTTTCTACTTACCTTGCAACTGAAGCCTCCTATCTCTTATCTTCCCCTTTTAGAATGTAAGCACAGAAATTTGCATATTGCAAACATTCAATTTTTTTTTATTCATTTGCTTATTCTGAATCACAGGAGGGAGTAGGCACACCAAAAAAATATAGACATTCTGAAGGATAGATATATACAAGCTTAATCTATGTGTGGGAGATATTTGGGTCTTCTTACAAGAAGAAGTTCAAGCTTACTTCCCCCTAGAAGTAAAAATAATGATCAGACCCCTTCCTAGTTTTCTTAACAGTTTTCTACAGTAAGAGAAAAGCCTCTCACTCCATATCTGCTCTACCCCCCTTCACTTTTGAGATACCTCAAGGAATTATGTCTGAAGGGAGCACATGTACTAGAGGCCTTTTTTTCTGCCCATTTTTTGATCATCCACCAAGAGCATTTTAGGCTCAACACTTCATTTTGGATGCAACCTCATAGCAATTTACTTTGTGTAAGGAAAAGTACCATGCTGGGAAATGCATATTCATGCAATGTACATCCAATTGTCCAAGGATCCAGGAATAGACAAAGCGGAGCTTTAGACCGATACAACTTGAATTGAGTCTTGTGGAGAATTCCCTTCCATCTTTCCAGAACATTTCTAATAAGAAGATATAACCTGCTAAGAAGGGTGAAAGGGGAAAAGAAGAAGGGAGCTGCAACTGTGTCTTTCATTCAATAAGTATTTATTAAGCACCTACCGCGCTTATTATACTAGTAGACTGTACATGCACTGTATTAGGCACTGGGAATATAAAGACAAAATGAAGCAGTTCCTATCCTCAGGGTCCTTACTTTCTACTCTTAAGACAATAAAGTCTATAAGTTAGAGACTGGGAGTATTGAATAAGACCTAGACTCCTGGGTGATTGGTATACTCTTACTCTCTCTTATGAATAGATTTTAAAGTACTGTATAAATGTTAGTTATTGCAGTTAGAAATATGAATGGGAACTCAACCTTTGCACTGGAATAGGAAAGTTCCAGGTTAAGAAATTCTTTCCACCAGGGCGCTTTTTCTGCAGCTGATAATGTTAGAGCACTGCCTAGAATTACTAGTCAGAGATCACATAGCCAATATGTGTCAAAATAGAGACTTAACTCTAAAAGGTGTTTCTGGCTCCTAGGCCAGCTACTTTATCTACTAACTATACTGTCTTTACTTTTACTGTTTCTTTTAAGCTGTACTAGTATATTTCTTCCATCCTTACCATTGAATGTCATTTCATATAGTAGGACTAGTTATAATCCTTCTAGAATCCACAAATATAGAATATCTTCTCTCCTCCCTCAAAGAAAGAAAGATAATGGACACATGAACTATGCTACTCAGACTTTCTTTAAAACCAGGAGATGAAGAGGGCTGCTTTGAGAAATAGAATTCTAGTTTCAAATCTTCTACTAATTTGCTTTTTGACTATGGGCAAGTCACTATCTCTCTGGGCAGGAGTTTTCATATCTGAAAAGTGAGGGGGTTGAATCAGATGATTTCTGAAATCCTGTGAAATCTAAAGTATATTGCTATGTAAAAGGCAACTTCTTTTAACCTTGATAAAAACATGTTCATTTAGCCAAAATTTCTTGAAGGCAGTCATGATTTACTCAGTTTTATGTGAAAATGGAAAGAATATTAATGAAAAAAGAGATTCTAGAATTCTCTATCAGGGAACTAGGAGGTCCCCCAGCTTCTAACCTTCACCAATATTTCTGCTTCTATTGCTATGAATTTCTTTTAAGACTTGCTCTTTATGTACTGCCCTGGTGTCAGGCATACCTGAATTCAAATGTGGCCTTGAACACCTAACACTTTGTAGTCATGTAGCTCTGAACAAGTCACTTAACCCTAATTGCCTCATATAAACAAAAAAGTCCAAGTCAAAATAAACAAAAGTGAATTTATTTAAAAAAAAAAAAAGACTTTCTCTTTACTATATTCCTGTACTCTTATCCTCTTGATCCTTTAAGAAAGAATAAATATACCTTAAGCCATCTTAGAGTACTGGGTCTAGAGTCAAGAAGACTTGAATTCAAATGTGACCTCAGATAGGTATTAACTGTATGACTCCAAGCAAGTCACTTAATTCTATTTGCCTCCATTTCCTCATCTATAAAGTGAAGTGGAAAAAGAAATGGCAAATCATTTCAATGTCTTTGAGGAGAAAACTCCAAATGGGGTTACAAAGAATTGGACACGGGAAAATGACTGAACAACAGCAAATGTGCCTTGTGAAGCTGAACGGCATGGCTGTTTACCACACAGATGTTTCTTAAGTGAGTAAAGGGTCTTTCAGAAATGCCCTAACTTTTTCCATCTCAACCTCACCTGGCTTCCTCTATCTTTGCTTGTCCACATCTAATTTAACTCATCCATTATTCTTATCTAGTTCTTGTTTTATTCTGCAATCCTGCCTCCACCAGCCCCCCCAATTAACAACCCTTTGCTTTAGACATTTGCCAAAGAAAAATCATAACTGTCAGTAATGTATTTTGGGACTCTTTGGATTTGGCAGGCTAGTTTGATTTCTTGTGTCAATTGCGTGATCCTAAGTCACTTAAGTAGTTAACTTCTCAGTCTCTGGTACTTCTTTTTTTCTCAGCCCCCTCCCAACTTCCCACCTTAGTCTACTCTAAATATAACAATCATCTTAAGTGCTGTTTTAAGACCGTCCAACTCTTTGTGACCACATTTGGGGTTTTCTTGACCAAGATACTACAATGGTTTGCCATTTTCTTTTCCAGCTTTTTTACATGTGAGGAAATTGAGACAAATAGGATTAAATGACTTGACTAGGGTCATACAGCTAGTAAGAGTCTAAGGCCAGATTTAAGCTCAGGAAGGTATAGTCAGAGGCAGGAAGGAGCTGTGATTGAAGCTTGGTTAAAATACTTGTTTCAGTTGTGTGACCCTGAATAAGTCACTTAACTTCTCAGTTTCTGCTCCCTCTCTTTTTCTCAGCCTCCCTCTCCATCTTAGGTAATAATTCAGGCTTTTGAGATGGGTATCGGTTGAGCAGGACTTAACAAGTCTGCATCTGCCTAGCTCCTGGCTGAGATTCAGACCTCAGTGGCAGAGATGATGGCACTACAGAACTTTCCATTTTAAAGTAACACAAAAAATCCTATATTCTCTGAATACATTATGCTCTTTCAGCTGACTTCTCTTCATAGCAATTCCCTGAAATAAGTTAGGTTGAACTTTGCACATGTAACTTTAGGGTCTTGTAGCACCCCCTTCTTACCCCCCCCATTCTATAATTCCAAGAATGCCTGGTAGAACCATTCTGAGTTGAAACGTGCTAAATGCCTACAAGGTACAGTTTGCTAAATTTAAGCCCCATTTACAGAAGAGACAATCCCTAGCCTCTGTAAGCATCTATCAGGAGACAGATCCATAAACCTGTGTGCTAAATAAAATCCCTTTAATTCTCAGTGAGCACAGGCAACATACCGATAGATAGACTACCAGTCTAGGATTTTGTCAAGTCATCATAGCCAGCAGGAAGGCAAAGAAATGGATTGCTGGGATTGTAAGAGACACAGAACCTCTCCTAAATACCTTTGCAGTTATAAGTTGTCATGGTGCTCTGTGGTTCACTCAATCTCTAACTGTGGCATCTCCCTTCCTTTTTTGGGGTTCCAAGGCACTGAAGTTGGTATTTATGTATAATTCATTGTTTATCTGGAAAACCAGTGAGAAGCAGTTAGCAGTATCAGGAGCTTCCTTCTTTCTCTGTTTGGTAATATGTCTCAAATGGAAATATCTGTTCTGTAGAAAAGCACAGAATCGAGATAATCTATATCCTATTCTACCCAAATAAATAAGTTGGCAAATAAGTCTACTCGCTTTTGTATTGTCTTCATAAATATCCTTTAAATTGCAACTGAGTGACAAGATGTGTTTCTGCCACTGAAATGGGATCACTGATGATATTGAAAGTCTTTTAAGATAGGTTTTTCTACTACAATTGTCATTGAAACTATACTTAGCCCCTTTCCCCACTTTCCTTTGCTAGTAACAAGGTCTCTTTGGGGAATTTTTAAAGTGACAATTGGTAGATTGAAGATGGTGATATTTCTTCCACATAATACTACTGAGTGCCACTCAACTCTTCCTTGATTGGCTCTGAATTTCCCTAAGAAGGAAAAAAAAAATTCTTTCTGAAAAACCTAAAGCTTATTGGAGGCCATATTCATCCTGATCCCTCCATCCCACTGCTGCCCATTAACAGAAAAGGGAGGGTAGGTAGGGAAAGAAAGCAGCTGTAATGGGATTTGACCTCAAGGGAACACAACTACCATCAAAATCAATCTATACCTTTCTGCTTGAGCAGGGAGTTTTATATGCTTATTAGATTCTCAAATGTTATTCAGCTTGATTGCAGTCTTTATACAAAGGAGTTAAGACATGGGTAGGAAAGATAATAGAACTATAAATTGCAAGACAGGTTCTTATGAAATCAGTAAATTATTCATTTAATAGTTCGCTTCTTGTTAATTTCCATGTTGCTATGGCATCTCAAAATGGAGGCGTATGGGTCATCTTGCCCAGCCAGGGGCCTCTCACAGACTGCGGTTCCTTGTGGAAGACAGATAATGCTTTACGTACAACCTTCAGCCACATGATAAATTGCCTCTTTATCTGGTGTCGTCCAGGGAGATCCACTGCACAGAACTGAAAGAGATATCTCATGGTGGCTAAGGTTTTTTGGAAGAGAACCAAACATCTCCCCATATTTGAGTCAGAATCTGTTTTAGCATGCATTGTTTCGGTGTTACTTCCCTGTCTCCCAAGATACAGGAAACACTGTGGTCTTCTAAGCTAACTTTGGCGTCCGCTCTATGGTTAAAGCCTAGTTTCATTTATTATTTTGATAGGCCAAGAAAGCTGCTTGGAGAGACCTTGATTCCTTCCCAAACTCTCCACTGCCTTCTCACAGGCCTTTGTCTTCATTTGATTTTTTGTTTTGTTTTGTTTTGTTTTTTCTTTGTTGCCTTCCCTGTGCCTTTTAAATTCATCAGCCCTGGGGATACATCCCTTGGAGTTCTCTGAGAACAGGATGTCCTAAAAAACCTGTTAGCCATGCCCACTGGCTTGTAATGATCCTTTGGGTGTCTCCTTCTTGGCGGCAGTGATTGTCTGACCAGTGGCAAACTGTTGGATTTGATTGCTTTTAGAAAGGTTAGCCACATTCGCCGACATGCTTTGACTAAATGGGCATTTTGCGTAAAAGAGTGTTGGAAGGATTCAGCAAGTCCTTTTTGTCCTTTTGATTGATAGGGTGGTTTGCATGCCTCCTGTGTCAAGCAATTGAATGAAAAGCAATTTTTTTTTTTTTTTAGAAAATATGGTTTTGTGTGTGTGTCTGTGTGTATGTGTGTGTGTGTCTCTCTGTGTGTGTGTCTATGTATTTGCTTCTCAGCTTTGTATTGAAATGCTCGGAAGGTGAAAGATGATTTGTGACTTGGGATTGTTCTGGGGTTGGAAGAGAACTTGAAATGCTTGTCCAAGCCTCTCATTTTACAGATGAAGAAACTGAGGCCCAAAGATATTGTGGCTTATCTAAAGCCACGCAATGAGTAAGTGGCAGAGGCAGGATTTTAATCTATATCATTTGAATTCTTGGCTACATATCTGATCTTTCTTTTTCTTTTCTTCATCAATGGTTTCTCTGCTCCCCTCTTGCCCTCTGAATGTCAGCATTGCTTAAGTTTCTGACCTTAACCTTCTTTTCCTACATAATCTCTCTATTTGATGAACTCATGCACTTCATTCATTGATTTCCTAAAGGATTCCTGAAATTCTGTCTCTGTTCCCCACTTCTCTCTCATGCTCTCTACTCCTATATTTCCAAGTAACTGCTGGGCATATCTTTCTGGATATCTTGCTATATGTCAAACTTTTCATGCCCAAAATAAAATTCATCATTTCCCTTCCTCAACATTTCTTCTTCTCAGTTTCAGTTTTTCTGTCAACAATACTGTTCCTTCTCTTGAAGATTTTCTCATAGTGTTTTTTTTTTTTTTTTTTTTTTTTTTGTTGTTGTTGTTTTGGCTTGGAATATCCCCATCATTGCTTAAATCCTGTTCTTACTTCAAGGCCCATTTCTGCCTTTTCCTGATTTTCCCATGTGGCAGGTCTCACTCCCTCTCTGAACAACCTCACCAGGCACTTAGTGCTTCTCTTGTAGTACTTATCCTTCTATCAGGTTGAACATGGTATTTGTAGACATTTCTTACCTTCTCTACTAGTCTATGGAATTTCTTGGGAATTGACAGTCTCTATGTATTATTTCATAGTAGTCTATCCACAACAAGCATTTCTTCAATATTCCTGAAATTGAGGCAAGCAGGGTAAAGTGACTTGCTCATGATCACACAGCCAATAAGTGTCTGAGGTTGAATTTCAATTCAAGACTTTCTGACTCCAGACTTGACTCTATCTACTGTATCATCCAACTGTTCATATTAAGATGAGTTTCTTTAGGTTCAACTTTGGGAAGTCAGGAAATTTCTTCCACGGGGCAACTTTTTCATATATAGGTTTAGCCTCACATGGGATCAAATAAAAAGACAGTTACATTTGGAGGCAGCTTTAGGGATGAGGTGGAGAGGGGTTAGATTGCTTCTGGAAATAATCTAAGTCCTTTTCACTTTTCACCTTTCACCTTCACCTTATCTAATTTTTTACACATTTCTTCTATCATTAGATTGCAAGTTCCTTGAAAGGACTGTTTTTGTCATTCTATGTGTCCTCAGTGTTTTAGTGAAGTGCTTGACACTAAATAAATCAATTTCATATCAACAAACATTTATTAAGCACCTACTCTGTGCTAGGCACTCAGTTAAGTACTTGGGATATGATGATGATGATGATGATGATGATGATGATGATGATGATGATGATACTAAAAAACATAGCAAGGATGTCTCTGATCACTTCAAGGAATTTCAGTCTATTTGGAAACTAAAATGCAAATAACTGTAATACAAACAAGACAACATATGCAAGGTAAATTGGAGATTACCTCGAAGGGAAGGCATTAGAATTAAGAACCAGGATAGACTTCTTGTAGAAAAGTAGGATTTTAGGTGAGACTTGTAGGAGACTAGGGAAGCCAGTAAGTATTTGCTAAGTGCCTGTTAGTTGATTGAAGCATGAGAATCTCTTTTTAATATTTAAAAAAAAAATTCATGAACATTTCCCTCACAGAATAAATGTTTGTACCATTATTACCTACTGATTTTTCATAAGGATTAGAGCAGGGAATAATCTCAGAAGGGGAAGGGAATAAACGTGTATATTGCAGACGTACTATCATGTGCCAGACACTGTGCTAAGCACTTTTTACAAATATTATTTCATTTTATCCTCACAACAACTCTAAGAGGTAGATGCTACTGTTATCCCCATTTTATAGTTGAGGAACCTGAGGGAAACACAAATGAAGTTACTTGCCCAGGATCATAAATCAAATAAATATCTGAGGCCAGATTTCAACTTCTTTCAAATTCTTGATTTTGGGCTCAGCATTCTAACTGCTATGCTACCTAGCTTCCTCTACAGACTTTCTAGTCTAGATTTCTTGTTTTACAGATGGAAAAACTGATGTCTGTGAACATTAAGTGACTTATCCAAGACCCATTAGCAGTATGTGTCAGAAGAGAGATTTGATCTCACTTTAGAACCAGTATTGTTTCTACTGTGCCAACTTACGTCTTTAAAATTAGAAAATATGTGATGACAGAAAGGATTACAAATTCAGTAATGCTTTTAAATAAATCTATATTTTATTCATCACTGCAAAATTTACTTATGTTTGAGAAATTGTAATATATGTGTATATATACACACATATCTCTATATGTGCGTATATACATATGCATATGAGAGCGAGAATGTGTGTGTGAGAGAGAGAGAGAATGAGAGAGAGAGAGAGAATGAGAGAGAGAGAAAGAGAGAGAGAAAGAGAGAGAGAAGAGAGAGAGAGAGAGAGAGAGAGAGAGAGAGAGAGAGAGAAGAGAGAGAGAGAGAAGAGAGAGAGAGAGAGGAGAGAGAGAGAGAGAGAGAGAGAGAGAGAGAGAGAGAGAGAGAGAGAGAGTATGTGTGTATTTGTTCAGTCTAAAAAGGTATACTTGTGAAATAAAGGTAGAAATGGCAGTGCTTAGAGTATGTGTGGATTCGAGGCCCTTCTAAGAAATCCTTCCAGGATCAGAGGTTCCCAGACTGGGCATCATTGCCATTGTAATGAAACTCACAAATCTACATAAGTAAACTCATCTAGACACCAAAAAATGTCAGGGAGGGAAAGGAGAGGTTCCAGTTTGTAAGTCTGGTCACTACAGCAATAGTCTCCAATCATGCACCTTGGACTGGGCATTTGCAGGTGATCCAAGACTCTACATCAGAGCAATGTCCCCCAGCCCCCAGCCTCCATAGCTGGGCAGTACATCCCCTCAGCCATTTGAATGTTGTTCAGTTCCCTGGCCACCCATCCCGCTGGGCTGAGGAGCTAGTTCCCTTGATCACATCCCAAGTATATACTGTCAGCCCCACATTTGCACTGCCTCTGAAATGAGTTTTTTCCATTGATGCAAATTACTTTTTGACTTTGAAAATCCATGTGGGTGGGAACAGTGTTCTGACCTGCCCAGTTCAGAAAGGAGAAACATCAGAGCAATCTTTTCTCCTGGCAAATGCAGACAGTACCTTGTCTCCAATCAACAGGTTCGCAACTATTTGTCTGAGGACGAGAAATGAATTATAAAAGATTCTCTGAGCAAGCTAGAATTAAATCACAGCTATTGCCTTCTTTTCAGTTCAGTTCATCTGAATGAAATAAATATTCTTTCTCTAGGGAAGATGAAGGGAAAGGGGAAAAAAAACTTTCTTGGAGCACAGCTCATAGTTCAGAAATCCAGAGAAAGTTCAGATTCAGTGATTTCTTAGGGTCCCTTTCAGTTCTTGACTCTGATTCTTTGTTGAATTTACATTGTGCCTTTCTTCAGAAATGAGTACCTCTATATATGTGTTTTGTTTTTGGCACCTTCCTCCTTCATCTTTCCTACATATCCCTTCCTTCCTCATGGTGCTACCTTTGCTGTTGATGGCTCAGAAATCATAGAATCTCAGCTGGATTTGCCTTCCTTAAGCTTGATCCTTATATACCTGTTCTACCTACATCCACACTCCTTCTTATGTTCCATTCCTTTTAGATAAGTGTTAGGTTTTATGATAAACTAACTTAACAGTATTAACAGTTGTTTAATGACCAATGAGGGTTTAGAGAGCTACATTTTCCATTGCTACCTGTTTTTCACCAATGACATCCAGGGTCACACTGCTTTTTTTCTTTCTTAAAACTTCTGTGATATTTATAGTTGGTGACATATGATCTCAGAAATCATTTTCGAATTCTTTTTACATGCATTTCTTTTTGCTATCCAGCAAGATCAGGAGTTCTTGACTGGAGGGATTCATAGATAGACTTGAATGAAAGAAAAACAATCATTACATCTTGATTTTTACTAACTTCTGAAATTTAGCAATTGTTTCAATTAAGTTTTTTTTAATATATTCAAGAAGGATATTCAGAAAAAGAATCCTTTGACTAGGCTGAATTTTTTTTGCAGACAGGGATTCATTTCATATATTGCTTTTGTATCTCCTTATATACTTTGTATTTTGGATAGTCTTTAGAGGAATGTGAGACATTTTGCCACAAGCTGGCTAAGATGAAAGCCTTTGGAAAGGCAGTTTTGAAAACAGATGACTATTTAGCTATCTCCTCCACAATAGGACCTGCCTGGATCCCACCAAGCCATCCCAGTGCAGACCATACATTTTCTTCCTCTATCATGAATTTGTCCTTATCCACATTTGCATTTATCTCATAAAGGGAGATCAGTGATTTAAAGTTGAGAGGAAACTCCAGGAAATTTGAGTTCAATTTCCTCATTGTATCAATGTAGACATAAAGATAATTAACCAACCAATTAATTAAATATAATTAAGGGTAATTAATTTTACCTATGATGGTACAAGGTACCAAAAACTCAGAATTTCAACCCAGATTCTCAAACTCCAAATCCAGTTCTCTCTGTATTCCATCATGCTGCCTCATGTCTTTTCGTATATCAGCCTGGTATTGCCAGGCTGGTAATGCTAGTTTCTATTTCCTCCACTCTCTCAGAGTATAATATCTGAAAAGATAAGCAAGCCTTGAGCTCCTGGCTTAGCTTGCCTTCTGCTGTTATCCATTCTTCTGGAGAGGCTGGTTAGAATACACTGCTTCATTTGCTTTCCTGGCCCTCATTCTTAGGGAAGGGGCTGAATTGACTAGAGAAGGAAACTTCTCATGTATATAAGGGCAGCAGGATTCTTCCTCCCTGCCACCTTGCGAAAAAGGTTGTATTTTCATACTTTCTCAGTGACCCTCTCCTTTTATAATCTACACCCGCACGATTGAATAATGAGAGAGAATCAGATTGTGTTGAAATGCTTTCTCTAACAAACTTTCAATGCTAGTGGTTCTCAAATTTTTTGGATCCTTTTGTACTCTTAAAAATGATCAAAAGCTCCCTTCTCAAGAACTTTTGTTTATATGGGTTACATCTATCAGTATTTATCATACTGACAATTAAAACATCAAATTATTATGAAAATCATTTTGATCTTGTAGACACCTTTGAAGAAAGGGCCTTGGAGACTCAAAGGTTTCCAGATAATACTTTAACGACCACTGCCATAGCCTAATTTTTATGCCTCTTCTGCACACCAACCAAACAATTGTAATATGTATTTATTAAGCACATACTATATAAGATACAGTGCAAAGAAATGGGAATACAAAGATAAAGTGAAATATTTTTTGCCCTCAAGGAGTTTACAATCTAGCTGAGGAATACAGATATAGGTAGATATGAAATAGACTAAGAAGTGAGTATGCCTGAATGATCCAACAACAAATGAAATAGTTAATTTTGAGGAGAAGGATCTAGCAGCAGGGAAGGGATGGACACACAGGAAAGGCTCAACATAAAAAAGGTAATCTTTGAATTTATTCTTGAAGGTAAGGATTCTAAGAATGCTTAGGAGGATATACTTTATATACCTTATAGGCCAATTCCAAGGTAAGATATGGAATGTTTTGTATGAACAGTAGCATGCTTCTAACATAAAATGTGTGAAGGAAATTCATGTGTAAAAACATTTGGAAAAAACTGAAGGACTGTAAATGCACCTGGAGTCTATGCTTTGAGATTCAGGACCCTACTTAAAATTTTCTTTATTATTCTTTTGCATGAAATTGTGGTATATACCATATCCACTTAGAGGAGGGGGAAAGGTACTCAGAGAATCATGGTATTTCAAGCTGAAAGTCTTGAAAAATCAAAAGGGGGGGTAGAAGGTATAGAAGATGATGTTAGTAAGCTGGGAAACACCACCCTGAAGGCCACTAGGGCTGTAGAGATTTCTTTTCTCAATGTTGTGGTATAGTAGCAACTACTTATCATGGGAGCATCTGAGGGTGATTACTCTTCTGCTTCTTAGAGGGATGAAATGAAAAGAAACAGGGAAGAAAAGGACCTAGACAGGAGCAGAGATGATCAAGCATGTCTGTAAGAATAGGAGAAATAAAAGGGCTGAAAAGAGAATGCTAGTAAAAGAAATTGATTCTATGACAAAATGAAACAGAGGGGAAGTGTCTGAAAAAAGGAAATGGCTGAAATTCAATTATGTGGATTTCATATATATATACATATACATATATACATATATATACATATATACATATATATACACACACATACATATACACACACACATAGTGCTCTCTCCATCCCCCTTCTCCCATCTCTCTTCCTTTGAACCCTTTTCTCAACTTTCTCTCTCATTTCTCCTTCTACCTTTCTTCTATATCTCTTCTCCATTCTTTTAATAACAACAGCTCAGATTTGCAGATTTGCTCTTATAATCCCTTTATTATCCCTGTTTCATAGTAAAGTAAACTGAGAATCAAGGATTAAATGATTTATTCCTGCTGTTTAGACTAATAGTATATGTTTGAGTCAGGAACTTTTTTTTTTTTAGTTAGGTGTCAGACTCAGGCTCTGCATGTGTTTGGTCAGCCACTGGTACCTCTAGACAATGCCCTCCCCTTCCAGGAAGCTATTTAGAGCTTGCTAGCCTGTGGACTACCATATGGGAGACAGACAGTGTATGTTGTAGAAAAGAATTCTTAGACATGAATGCTGTGAGCTTTGTGATGACAAAACTGATTTTTTTTATTTTTAGTGGCCATAAATAAGAGGAACCAGTTCTAGGAGAGAGAGGTAATAATGGGCAACATGGGAAGTTTTAGCAAAAGAAGATGGAAGTAGTTAGTATCACATTCCAGGAATGCAAGTAAGTGGGACAGAGGAACAGAGATTTGGGGCTGGAAGCGATTTCAGAGGTCATCTAGCCCAGTTATTTTACAGATTTTTACATTTTACAGAAAGGGCTCCTTCCATCTCTAGATCCAGGTTTCCTAGAGAGAAACTAAGTCTCTCTGAGGTTCTAAGTGGAGTGCAAGATCGCATTTAATGTTGTGCCTTTGGTGGGAGGGAGTCAGTGGAACATAATGGAAAGGTCAATGAATTTGAGGTCAGTGGGTGAGGATTTGAATCCTACTTCTGTAACTGACTACTTTGGAATGAATCACTTAGCCTCTCTGGGTCTTAGTTCCTCATCTCTGAAATGAAGAAGTTGAACCAATTGTCTCATAAGGACTGTTCTGACACTAAACCCAGTGAAGTTAGGACATGAGGACCAAAAGGTATTTGAAACCTTGAAAGGAATTTTATTCACCTCTAAGGTTCATTTGACCCAAGGATGATGAAGATAATCATGTGTTTTGGGGACTTTCTATAATTTAGAAAATGCTTCCTCCCAACAGCCCTGAGAGAGACAGGTACTGTTGCTGATGACCTGGTCTGTTTTCCTGAAGCATGCACCTATTCCCAGGATCTTCTCCTCTTATCCTTAGCCAAATCTCATTTACCCTGTTTTACAAATGAGCAAACTGAGGTGAACAAGGGGGAGGAGGGTCCATGGATTTGCCAAAACATCTAGAAGTGTCAGTGCTCAGCCTGAGAGTCAGAGACAATCATACTATCTTTCCTTTTGTAGGAAAGTAAATTTGGAAGGAAGTTATATTTATTGGACTTCAGGGGAATCCCAAATCTTTCTATGAGAACATCAACCTGCATGACTAATTCTGCCTCATCCTTAACATTTCCAATATTTTAGGATCAAGGCAGAATTTAACCTGTGTCCCCATCTGCCTAATGTATTGAAATTGATTCTAGAAAACCACTGATTTGCTCAATCTCTTCAGTTGCCTATAAACCAAGCTGCTTGTCCATGGAATCTACCATATTTTATACATTTTGGATTAGCTCCAGGAAGTGCTCTGAAGAATCCTCTAATTAGAGTCTAGAGAGTATAAGGAGTTGTTTTTGAGTTTCTGACACTGAAGACAGATGTGTGTTTGATCCTTCTGCTCTCCCTTGGGGTTGAATGCAGAGTTCTAGAAAATCTGCAAATCCACTCTAAAACAAGAGGGGGTCAGTAACAAAACGTGGCTGTAAGTCTTCAGGAGAACTGGGAGATGATGACAGGCAGGTCGGGCAGTGTTAACAAAGCTTTTGGTGTGTGTTTGTATCCTGGCTCCTAAAACAGATGGATTATCTCCATCAAAGGAGAGAGGTTTAACTGAAATACCTTCAATATCAAAGCACAGTTGGCAGCTTTTATTGTCCCAGGGCTTGACATGAACTGTGGTAGGATGTCTTACAAATAGAGGTAATGAAGGTCTAGAAAAGCCCACCCCCCTTATTTTCTTTTTCTTTTGTTTCAGGTTTAGTAGTTTCTCACTCCTAGCTTTTCCAGCCCCCTCAGATGTAACTGGAATTACTGTCATGATTTCTTTTTCTCCCCCCATTCCGGATCTTTCCTCCTAAGCTGGATAACAGCTTAGAACTTGGAAATATCAGCTTAGAAAGGCTCAGACTTCCTGGAGCCATAGGTTCAATCCTGGCAGCATCTCCTTAGAAGTTATACCCCCTTTCTCCACCTCCACCTCCCTCCCACCGGTAGTGGTTGTGATACTAGTAATCCCAGGCTTTACGCTGAGCCCAGTAAAGACATTTCTGACCTCCTCCCCCGAACCTCATCCCCATCCCCATCCTCTTCCCTCTGTAAGAATAATACAGAATCCAAAGTGGGATAACTTAGGTTTTTGCTGATAATCCCAGTGAGTTTCTATTCTGTCTGCTTCTTCCAATTATTTAATGGAGTCAGTAATTCTGCTTATTTGGAAGTCCAGTGACCAAGAATGTCTTTATGGTTTTGCCTTCTGAACTGGGAAACCAATTAGGGGTCACATTAATGGTCAGATTTCAATTATCAGTAACAATGGAAGCAAGCAGGGGTATGGATGATCTAAATGCCATTTTTCTTTGGCCTTGAAATTTGGACATGTACATGCTCACCTACGTGTCTACCCAGATATTGTTCTGACCCTAATGAACACCTACTGGGCAGGTCACTTAACTACTGTCTGCATCTGTTTCCTCATCTATAAAATGAGGATCTTAACATTATTTACCTCCCAGGGTTGCTGTGAGGATCAAATGAGATAATATTTGTAAGGTATCTAGCACAGTGCCCAGCACTACCCTTGTATTGCTGCTGCTTTGGCACTCTGGCATGGCTTAGATTTAAGGCAAAGGCGTCCAGCAGCCATGAATCACAAAAGCTGACAGGTTGTGGGTGGGTTTATGTTTTCTTTCCTTGTCACTGCTCCCTACCACTGACAGGAGAGATGTGGGACTGGCCCCCTCTCAATTTGGGAAATACTGAGCATTCAAGCTTCACAAGTACTAGGAGATCTGATTGTAATAATGAATGTTATTTCTGCCCTTCCACCTACAATCAAGGTGACAGAACTAAATCTGAGAGGGGGGAACCTACATCTACCTTCTCTCTTAGTCTCACCTTAGCTCAGTTTCCTTCCCCTATTGTGTCAATTGACACTAGCAACCTTAGAGGGAAGTAGTGACTTATTGAGGAAAAGAGAACCATCCTGAAAGGCATCATTTTACCATTCTTGATCCTATTTTTCTTATTTTAAATCCTGTTTAGCCAGGATAATTTGTAACACAGTGTAAATTTTTTTTGTGATTAAAGTATTAAAAAAAAAAAAAAAAGGTTCGCTGCCTGGTGTTCACATGTTGACCATGATGGAAAGAGAGCTATTTTCTGATTTATAATGTTCCAGAGTTGTTTAATCCTTCATTTATATTTCAAGACAGAGCTCTGATAAAAAGGAACATTCATTCTTTGTCAGGATTTCTGCAGATCCCTATTTTTAAAAATGTGAATATGTGTGGGAACCACTTGTGGGGAAGTAGAAAGGGGCATTTATGGTGATTGACCATTATAAATCCAGAACAAGTAAGTTATTTAATAAACTATATTTATTCTCCTCCTTCCCCGCCCCCCTCCATTATTTCTTTTGTGGAATGACTGCATTGGACAAACCTTCTGGGACCTTTAAGGTTGAGAAATCAGGAAATAGAAACCTTGTCTCATTTGCCCTAATCATTATTGAAGGCTCCCAGATAGATATCTAAAGTCTTTGGCAGACAATGTTGAAGGGGAGGGGGAGAAACATAATTAGTTTTTGATAGGTATTGGAGAAATCAATCACATGGCCACCGCTGAAACAGCTGAGGGACATTTATTTGTGGCATTCTTGCTAACCAAACTAGAGAACCATCTTTATAATTCCAGATGCGCTCATTTGCAGTGTCATTTCTTATGGTATTCTTCTCAGAGTGCATGAACAGAGAATGGGTTAAAACTTGACAAAGGAGAATAGAATGGGATGAAAAATGAAGCCTATTTCAGGATCTGCTCATATTGAGGAAATGCTGCCTCACATTGAGAACATGAGAATCGGAGATTGGATTTCTAGGCTTGTAGTCCCAGTTCTGCCACTGACTTATTCCCAAGGCTAGCCATCAGATCCAGTAAACTCAGTGCATGTAAAGGAGATACTGAGAATAGCCTTATTCTTCAAACTTAATTTACTTTCCAAAGTGAATGTAGTTCTTCTCTAGTTGAAGGAGATTTGGTAGACTTTGGAGGTGGGGGCAGAGTATTCAGCAGATAAGGGAGTGTCCAAATCCATCATTCCATCATGAGTTAAAGTGCCTGTCATGCTCCTAACTCGCATTTATTAGAGTTTTGATGGGAACTGAGGTCTTTCTGATTCTGGTGCTAAACTTCTATTCCCTATGTCTCACTTTCTTTCTTGGTGAGACTAGTAATTTTTAAATGATCTAAGCAAGATTATTTCATATTTCATAATTAATTTTTGCTCTTGAGTTATTTCAAATTCATATTATAATAAATTGCCTTTCAAAATTCTAGGACTTATGTTCTCTTGAGTTATATGGCTTTAAAAAAATTCTATCCCTTGCCTCCTGTTCATAGTTTTAAGAAAAGTTTAAAGGAAACATAGTGTAGTAGAGAGCTGACCTTGGAGCCAGGAAGACTGATAGCTCAAATTCAAACCTTGACACATAGTAGCTGTGTTGATCCTGAGTCAGATACTTAATTTCCTAATATTGTGAATTGCAGAAAGAACCTCATCTGGAAGTTCCTGTACCATTGAAATCTCAAGTCCAAATGTGCCATTTAGTAGCAAATGCTCTATTATTGGGTGATTTTTTTTGTGTGTGTGTGCTTTTTGCAGCCACATCAGAGAAACAGGCAACCCATGCAAAAATCTCATAATCCAGAGACAAATTTGTTGAAAGATATTGGTGTCTTGAAAAAATGGGTGATGAGACTGTGAACACAGCTGCTGTTTCTAAGTGCTTTCCCGTGCAAATGTTCTTACCTGACTTGTGGGGTGTCCAATTTCAATGCCATCTAGTGACCCAGCCCTCATGAAAAAAAAAAAAAAAATCAGGCCCAGCTCATAGATTGACAGCAGCAAAAGAGCTTACCAGCTTTTCCTTTGTGTGAAGGGGGGAAAAATCCTTTCTCTGGTATTGTGTTATTGACAGTCTTCCTTTGGGATTTGGATCTTAGTAAAGAAATTCCAGCATTGAACATAGGATTAATTTTGCTTTATTTTGTTTTGAATCTGAGTTTCTTAATGGTTTTCCATATGCCTCAGCTTATATTTCTAAGGCAATATTTTTCTATCCATTGAAAAGAAGGTCTCACCATCTTTAAGTTTTTCTCACTCTCTCAACTGAACCATGACTTTCTTGACTAAAAGAGCATAAGTCCATATAACAGAAGGTGTGGTACTTATGGAATCCTACATGCCTCAATTCAAGGAAGAGTCACTTAGATATCCAAATGAGAAGTCATGGTGATCTGAAATTCATCCATGTGATTGGAAAAAAGAAGGCAGACTTGTGATGTTGTTGGAAGAATAGGCTTGACAAGATTTGATAACTGACTCTGGAGTTAGGATCTGGGTTCCAGTACCTTCTCTGATGCTTCATAGGTGACTTTAGACAAGTCACAGAACTCCCTCTCTCTTAATTTCCTCATCTGTAAAAAAGACTTGAACCTCTTAGGAACCTTCCAGATAGAAATCTCTGATTCTGTGATCATTAACAAGTTATGGACTTGGGACTTTAAGTTAATGTTTTTTCACCTCTCAGGGAGGTAAGGGAGGGGGAAAAAAAGCTCTAGGAGAAGGATGATTTTTGGTTGTGAATGAGGGGCTAGAGGAAGGATGTGATATTAGGAGAAAAGCCTTTTTGCTATCCTTTTCCAGATAAACATGAATTCTTCCCCTAGCACCACTTCATAGAATCCTGAATGAGGAGTTAATGCTTTTTATTTGAAGAGAGCCGCCTCTGTCATTTTTGATATCTTTCTGTTTTTGTATGCAGAAACACAAAGCACAATTAGAATACAGTTATATATCCTCATAGTTATTAAAGCTTGGATTAACATGACATCAAGTTTTGTCTGGGGAGTCTTTTGCTATGGCTTAGGGAGCATTTCTGTGTGACAGCAATAGGCTATAGTTAATATACTTGAACGATACGAGAATCAGTGTTATAAGGCAGAACAAAAGGGTTTATCTGGAGCTGAATTACAAAGGTGGAATTATCACTGGGAACGATCCATAGAGATCTGAGCTTAATTATTGTCGCTGGTGCTTTTTTTATCGCTATTTCAGCATATAAAAAAGGGGGGGGGGAGTTAGCAGACTTAGGGAGTCAGAAGGGCTGGGTGGTACGGTATCCATCCAGAGGTTCAGACTGGGGACCTGATGATATGGGATTCTGTGTCCTGCCTCCTGATACTTCTGTTCTGAACCCTTCTATTTTCTTTGATGTCATGGGGGTGCAGAAGATAGATGCATATATTCTATACAGTTGATTTTCAAGAGTTTGAGTATCATTCCCTGCTCCAAACCTGGAGGCACTTAGGCAAAATAAGTGCTTGATGCTTTCACCTTCTGGACTTCTTTTTCAATTCAATTCTAGACTTTTATTAAGTGCCAATAGTGTGTTTGAGACTGTGCTGGGCACTGGGAATGCAAAAATGTATGCAGAATCTTAGATCTGTAGGGAGAAGGATCCTTCAGAGCTCACCTGCTCCAACCTTTGAATTTTACACAAGGGGAAACTAAGGCCCAGGGTGCTTAATGATTTCTTTAGGGCTGTGAGCTCATCCATTAGTTTATGAACTCCTCCAGAGCAAGGACTGTGTTAACTTTTCTTGTATCTCCAACACTTGGCCCAGTAGGTGCTTAATGTTTCTGGACTGACTCACCTTCAAAGTAATCATAAAAAGCAGGATTTGAAACTGGCTCCAGAAACTTTGCCCGGTGCTGCAGCTGACTCTGTGTCATTCCCCCGGAGGGGACAGAACAAGGACCCATATGGCCAAATTTGATGTCTAAACTTTAAAAAAGAAGAGCATTATCACAAGTGGGAGATAAGAGAGGACTAGGGTTTTAGATCTTAGTAAAGAAAGTCCAGCATTAAGCATAGGATTAATTTTGCTTTATTTTGTTTTAAATCTGAGTTTCTTAATAGTTTTCCATATACCTGCTCTGATCCCAAAGGACAAAGAAGGCATCAGATATTTTAAAATTTGACTTCCCTTTCCACCCCACCAGTGCTAAAGTGATCTTCCCCAGTTCTTGTCTGGGACTTGGAGGGGATGGCAAAGAGATGTCCATTCCCACATTTGGCTCCCCCACTGCCTCAACCACAGAAGCTTCCGCTGAACCGGGCCCCCAGCATGAAAGTTATGGCCCAATTTCATTTTCACAGCAGTTGATCCTGCCGGCACCTTCAAGAGCCTAATTGTTTTGACAGGCAGAGGCAGCGAAATAATGTGCTCTGTCAGCCATTTGGTTAAAACGCTGGGCTGTAGTTTAGGCCAGGTGTTTGGCTGCAAATGGTGCTTTGGGAAAGCTCTCAGGTTCAAGAAAAGAAAGTGTACTTACTCTCAGGGGAGAAAACTAAAGAGCAGCGTCCCCAGTGGACCCAGCCAGCCCTTCTATTCTACTCAGTCCATGGGCCTGGAAGGGCACCTCTGGGAAATTTTCTGTTAGGAATTTGGGCTCTAATTGTAAAGGATGGGGGTGGGAGACAACAAAAACAGTTCCCTTCCTGAACAAAGAATCCTTGTGATGCCTTGAATCTATTCATTTGTATATTTTCTCTTTATATTTATTCTGTAATGTATTCCTACATATGCTTATTAGATATACACACATACACACGCACCTATATTTATATATATATATTATCTTTGTGCATGTTTATATGTACATATGTGCATATACATGTGTGTAGATATATTAATGATAGCCAACTGGTGAACTAGATAGAGTGCTAGTCTTGGAGGAAGACCTGAGTTCAAATCTGGCCTCAGATATTAGTTAAGTGATCCTGACCTGGTCATTTAACTTTTTTCAGCCTATAAAATGGGAATAATAATAGCACCCATATGTGACAGAGTTGTTATAAGTATCAAATATGTCTTCCCTCTAATTATTTCCTGTTTATTTTGTATGTAGCTTATTTGCATATTTTTTTTTATGTTGTTTCCCTCTATAGATTGTGAGTTCTTTGAAGATAGGGGCTGTCTTTTAGAAGATTGTGATTTTTTTCACATATGTATTTTATTTTATTTTTTTACATGTATATTAACTTTTCAAATATACATTTCTTTATGAATCATGTTGGAAGAGAAAAATCAGAAGAAAAAGAAAAAACAATGACAAAAGGAAAAAAAAGTGAACATAACATGTGTTGATTTACAATCAATCTCCAAAGGTCTCTCTCTGGATCCAGATGGTGTTTTTTATCCAAAATTTATTGGGATTGCCTTGCATTACTGAACTATTGAGAAGAACCAAGTCTTTAAAACATAGTTGATCATGGCACAAGCTATTATTGTGTACAATGTATTCCTAGTTCTGCTTGTTTCACTCAGCATTAGTTCATGTAAATCTTTCCAGGCCTTTCTAAAATCAGCCTGTTCATCATTTTTAGAGAACAATAATATCCCACTACTTTCATATACCATAACTTATTCAGCCATTCCCCAATTGATGGACATCTACTCATTTTCCAATTCTTTGCCATTGCAAAAAGAACTGCTACAAACATTTTTTGTGCTTTCCTCTCCTTTGTGATTGCACTGGGATACAGAACCAGTAGTGGTTCTGCTGAGTCAAAGGGCATCCATGGTTTTACAGACCTTTGGGCATAGTTCCAAATTGCTCTCCAGAGTAGGTAGATCATTTCACAAATCCACCAACAATGCATTAGTGACCCAGTTTTCCCACACCCCTCCAACATTTATCACCATCTTTTCCTGTCATTTTAGCCAATCTGATAGATGTGAGGTGATTCCTCAGAGTTGTTTTAATTTGCATTTCTCTAATCAATAGCAATTTGGAGCATATTTTCATATGACCATAGATAGCTTTAATTTCATCATCTGAGAATTATCTGTTAATATCCTTTGACCACTTATTTAATGGGAAATTATTCTTATAAATGTATGTTCTCTTTGAATTTTTTATTATTATATCTTTTTTATTTATAAAGCATATACATGGGTAATTTTTAAAATCATTGACCATTGCAAAACCTTCTGTTCCAAATATTCCATTCCTTCCCCCCACCTCCTCCCCTAGATGGCAGGTAGTTCAATACATGTTAAATATATTAAATTATATATTAAATTTAATATATGTTATCTTGCTGCACAAGAAAAATCAGATCTAGAAAGAAAAAAAAACTGAGAAGGAAAACAAAAATGCAAGCAAACAATAACAATAAAATGTTATGTTGTGGTCCACACTCAGTTCCCATAGTTCTCTCTCTGAGTGTAGATAGCTCTCTTCATTACTGGACAATTGGAATTGGTTTGAATCAACTCATTGTTGAAGAGGGCCATGTCCGTCAGAATTGATCATTGTGTAGTCTTGTTGTTGCCATGTGTAATTATCTCCTGTCCTGCTCATTTCACTCAGCATCAGTTCATGTAAGTATCTCCAAGCCTGCTGGTCATTTCTTATAGAAAAATAATATTCCATAGCATTCATATACCATAATTTATTCAGCCATTCTCCAATTGATGGGCATCCACTCAGTTTCTAGTTTCTTGCCACTACAAAAAGGGCTGCCACAAATATTTTTGTACACGTAGGTCCCTTTCCCTCCTTTAAGATCTCTTTGGGATATAAGCCCAGTAGTAGCACTGCTGGGTCAAAGGGTATGCACAGTTTGATAACTTTTTGAGCATAGTTCCAAATCACTCTCCAGAATGTTTGGATTCATTCACAGTTCCACCAACAATGCATCAGTGTCCCAGTTTTTCCACATCCCCTCCAACATTCATCATTATCTTTTCCTGTCATCTTAACCAATCTGACAGGTGTGTAGTGGTATCTCAGAGTTGTCTTAATTTGCATTTCTCTGATTAATAATGAATTGGAGCATCTTCTCATATGGCTAGAAATAGTTTCTTTTCTTCATCTGAAAATTGCCTGTTCATATCCTTTGACCATTTATCAATTGGAGAATTGCTTAATTTCTTATATATTTGAGTCAATTCTCTATATATTTTGGAAATGAAGCCTTTATCAGAACCTTTGAATGTAAAAATGTTTTCCCAATTTATTGTTTCCTTTCCAATCTTGTCTGCATTAGTTTTGTTTGTACAAAACCTTTTTAACTTAATATAATCAAAATTATCTATTTTGTGATCAATAATGGACAAGTAACGGACATCGAACCAACTTAACATTAATGGCCTGAGTGAGGACTCCAAACTGTTTGGGCTATAGTTAGCAGAGAAATGGGATAATGAGTTACCTAACAGAATGTTGGCAATAGAAAGAATCTCAGAGGTCATCTAGTCTCACACAGATATTAAAAGTTCAAAGGAACCTTAGAGATAAATTCATCTAGTCCCATGATTGTGTGTGTATGTCGATATTAAGATGTGAAGTGGTTTATTTCAATCCACAGCAGCATTCCTAAGAAAAAAAATATGCATTAGCTTCAGTAACATGGCACCAATGTTGTCCCTTCTCTTTGTTCTGAGCATTGTCTTTTAGCCATATTCTCACTTAAGTGGTTGGAGTCATTCTTCTTATTCTTTTGATTCTGTTTTCTTGTCATGGGCTTCTAGATTAAATGCTAAAGGGGAACCTTCCAGATTTTTGAGTCCAAGTTATTAATTTTACAAATGAGGAAATTGAGATTCAAAGAAAAATTGTTTTGCAAGTCTTCTCACATTCTTATAAAATTTCTTTGCATTCATTGTTTCTTTTGATGAATCATCTCACCAAAACATGTATTAGGTGCTTCTTGAATGGCGGACTTTGTGTTAAGGACTGAGTATACAAAGAAAAGGAGAGGAAGAAAGGAATGGAGGAAGGGAGGGAGAAAGGATGGAAAGAAGGAGAAAGAGAAGAAAGAAAAAGACAATCCTTGCTTTTAAGGAGCACATAGTCTAATGGTTTTGATAATGTACAAACAGTTGTATTATATGATCAATATGCAGGATGTCCCACAAGTCCTAACACAGTTTTAAACTTTAATTACTTATCTTTGGATAAATTGGAGATAATCTAAGAGGGAAGCCCTTAGCATTGAGGAAAATCAAGAAATACTTTTTGCAGAAGGTAGAATTTTAGTTGAGACTTGAATTCCAGGAGGCAGAGAAGAGGAAGGAGAGAGTTCTAGGCATGGGAAAAATCATTCAAAGTGCCCAGAAAACAGAGAGTATTTTAGTCAAAAAAAAAAAAAAAAAAGGCAAGAAGACCAATGTCACTATATTGCAAAATACATGTAGGGGAGTTAGATAAAAGAATACTGGAAAAGGTAGGAAATGTTCAGGTCATAAATAGCTTTGAATGCCAAATAGAGAATTTTATATTTGATCTTGAAGGTAGTAGGGAACTTCTAGAGTTTATTGAATATGGGAGTAAAATTAAAACACTTTTGTGTTAATAATGTCAAAGGAAATGCAATTAAAAGAAAATGGTTAGATGGGAGAAATGTTTGCTTTGATTATTACAGCACAGTAGTATTCTATTATTCATAGATCAATGCATTTTTGTTTTGTTTTTTCTTCATTCTTTTATTTTTATTTTATTTTATTTATTTATTTTGCTAAGGCAAGTGGGGTTAAGTGACTTGCCCAAGGTCACATATCTAGGAAGTGATAAGTGTCTGAGATGAGATTTGAACTCAGGTCCTCTTATCTTCGGGACTGGTGCTCTATCTACTGTGCCACCTAGCTGCCCCAGCATGTGCTTTTTTAAGTGCTTACTGCATGTAAGGAACTGTGTATGATATGTAGGGACAACAAAAACAAAGTGTACTTGTCTGCAAATTTATTTAATCATTTTTCAAGCACAGGGCATATATTTTATTAATAATAATATATTATATAATAATAATAATAATAATATATAATTTATTAATAATAATATATTATGTGCTATTCCCAAAAATTCTACTGTGAACATTTTGTAAGAAAAGGGACATTTCTTTCTGCTATTCATCTCTTCTAGGGGCATAAACCCAATAGGGCCATAAACCCTTCATTTCCCAAGTAAGGAAACTGAAACCACTAAACAAGAAGTGAGTGAGCTATCTGTGGTCACTCAGTGAGTTAATGGCAGAGCCAGGAGTCCAGCCTTCTTTCTCCCACAGCAGCCTGCCATTTTTGCAAATCTCCTTCACCCTATGCTTCAATGTTGTGGGGCTGATTTCAAGGGAGACTTGTTTTTAATTGGAATAAGCACAATATTTTTCTTGCTGCAACAAGGCTTTCAAAGAAGAAAAAAAAAAAACTCAATACCCCAATTATGCCAAAGCATTCCCAGTTCTATCCAGGAGTAATTAAAAAATACGACTGAAGCTTGTTCTCTTGCTTGTTTTCAAATGAATAGCTAAATATCTGTCAGGATGATGAGCACTCAGGCTGCTGATGGGACTTACAATCTCAATTTATTTCCAGTAACCACTATGGTAAAAAGCACACAAATAAGGTGATTTGGAGAGGGATAACATCTGGCCACCCCAGGCACAGAAATTGTGGTTGGAGAAAGGGTGAGTTCTTCCCCCCCCCCCCCAAAAAAAAAAAAAAAAAAAAAAAAAAAAAAAAAAAAAGTTGTACCAAGATTTTGGGCAGAGAAGACTAATGGATAAAACACCCACTGACTTGAAGATTTGGTACTGGTTTGCCTCATCTCTTCTGGAAGTCCTTGTCTTTGTTTCTTCTTCCAAAAATAGGGGAATTTGGTTTCCTGAGATGCAGAAAGCTAGAATTTTGAGTTCTATATTCCCCAGGCAGCATTAATGTCAACTTGTTTGGAAAAATTCCATAGACAGACGGGAAAAACAAAGCTAGTCTCCCAAGGAGATTTCTCACCCTTTCTCTTCTTGAGGATGGTTTTGTAAAGTAAACACTACTTCATATCTTAATATCATAGGATCATGTGTAGAATAGGAGGGAACCTTAGAGACCATCTAGTCTATACTGAGACTTAAGGTAAAGGTTGAATAATTTGCCCAGAATGACACAGCTAGTATGTATCACAGGTGGGATTTGAGTCCAGATCTTTGGCTTCAGAACTAGTGCTTCTTCCCCCTCTCTGGGTCAGTCAAGTCAATCCTTAGAATTTGTGTAGCCTGGACAAATAATACTGCTTTTCTTCACTCTCCTTTTCCTACCTTCATTGCAATTAACACACTTTTAGTAAATACCTACTATGTGCTTAAGCAG